>NC_134406.1:230520683-230579146 GCF_038048845.1 Mixophyes fleayi | reverse complement strand
AATCCCACAAAAACTGTAATTCATCAATGAGAGTCAGCTTCTTACAGGGGGTGGTGACATCTCCCTCATTTATACTAAATATGGAAAATATAGAGGATCTTTTAGAACAATAAGGATCTTTGATCCTAAAAATACTATAAATGTAAGTCTAATAAAAGAGTGAGTCTCTTAATATTTGAGGATATGGATATAATGGGAGATAGATGATGTAGAAAAGGGGAGAGAAAAGGTAAGTGATCAGCTCACCTCATCCCTGTCCAACGGGTATAGTAAGATAGTTTCACACTATGAGAGTGTTATGGTATTTTTAAGATCATAGATCCTTTTTTTCTAAAAGAACTCCTACTGTGTATTCTTTACTGTTTTTGTGTGTTTTTTTTTTTTTTAGGGTGTTTGCGTGTAATTATTTAATAAATAATTTTGTTTACCCAAACATAACTTTCGATGTGGGGGGTGGGGCCAAAATGATGCATTGACCGCGCCCCGCCCCGTCCCGCCCTGTAGTTACGCCCCCTGTCCGGGATCTCCTGGACTTCAGTGCCTAATGCCTAATAGTAGGCAAGTTTGATTTAACTAGATTTGCGCGCCTAACTAGATTGGAGCGCCTTATTGCTTTTTTTTAAATATATTTTCTATATACAGTAAATAAAGCAATACTGGACAATATAGACAGAGCGCTAAGAGGGCCTTGTTCACAAGCTTACAACTATTTTAAATCTCTGAAATGTCTCCTGGCTTATTTGTGTAAAATACACAAAAAGGGCTCTAACAAGTTAATGATTTAAAAAAATTATCTTCTTTGCTCGTTTAGGGGCTCGGTGCTGTATGGAGCCAAGAGTACAACACATCCTACCATCGCAACTTCATCAACCCCCTATGAGTGGATTTTAAGTGTACAACTCAAATAATTATTCCCATGTCAGCTATTTGTGCTGTACAATTCACAACTGCTGATATTAGGCTGATGACATAGTGAAGGTGCAGGGCTGGTGGAGGGGCACTGGTTCCTAATGCCTACACTGCCTGCTGCCAAAAAGAGCAATTGAGAGGATTGTTTGACATTCTACTTACTACTAGAGAGTGTTTCTGACAAACACATTTACATAAGCATTGCCATTTGCAAAAAGTCCTTATGGGTCTTTTCCATTTAAATATTAAAAACAAACTCTATCCTCAATGGTTCCCTTATCAGGTATCCAAGTAAATATATATAATAGATTTTTGTGCATTTATATGATGGTGAAGAACATAAGCTCTCACAGGCAGGCAGGGTCCCCTACTTAATGTGTTGCATGCGTCCAATCATCATCATTAGCTCATACTTGCCTACTCTTCCGGAATTCCCAAGAGGCTACCGAATTTCGGGTGTCCTCCCGGACTCCCGGAAAAGTAGGCAAACCTCCCGGATCCGCCAAAATCCAAGGCATTGATTGGCAGGGCCGGGGCTTAATCCCCTGTCACATGACTTTCCCCCAGGGAGATTCGGGGGGGTTTTGAAAGTTGGCATGTATGCATTAGCTATTTATTTTACCTGCCCCATTGGAGCTTACAGTCTAAAGTCCCTAACATACACACAGACTAGGGAACATTTATTAGTAGCCAATTAACCTACTTGTATGTTTTTTGGAGTGTGGGAGAAAACCGGAGCACCTAGAGCAAACACGGGGAGAACATACAAACTCCACACAGATAAGGCCATGGTCAGGAATCGAACTCAGTGCTAACCACTAAGCCAACGTGTCTTCCTTGCTTCCTTGTTTGTTCCTGTAATGTCTGATGCATTAATTGTTGCTGTAGGTCATGCAATTTGTTCTGTTAATTGCATCCATGTATTTATTATTCTCCTCTGTACCCATGTACTCGTTAGGTCTACTGTGTTCACGTATGTCGTAGCACTACTATCTGTGGCACCATACAAATAAACGCTAATAATATAAATGATGAAGTTTGTGTCCTAAATAAAATATATGATTTTCTACTCTACAGTGGCCCATTGTACTTGAATTTACTAATGGCTCTGAACACCTCACTGAACAACAGTCGGACTTAATAAAGAACCCAATTTAATATCTGGTGAATAATTATTAGTTTTTACCTTGTATACTCCATTCTATTTTATCTGTAATGTCACTTATGGATTGTGTAATATATTCAGTTGACTTAATAGTTTAGGTCCTTTTTTTTGTGTGTAAGGGTTGCTTGAATTTTTACTTTCTGAATAAACTGCTGATCCTTGAAATACAAAACACAATTTGTCATATATAAAAGAGATAATTGCAAACAGGTACATTATGTAAACATTGTGAATGCATCGGCAAGCCCCTCCTCTGCCCACCAATAAAGTGGCAGGAAATGTGAGGGTGTCTGCTCATCCAGCAGGACTCCAGAGAGTCTGGTGGACACAGCCAAGGGGATATATCCGATTGAACCTTCCGCAAAGAGAGGTGGGTCCTGGATCAAAATTTTTCAGGGGGCCCATTATTCCTACAGGCGACCTGCGCTTAGCTATGTACAGTGTTTCTGTGAGTGTGCCACACCTGAGTGGACTCTGCATCAAATAAACTGGCGACAACATCTTTCATCATTGATATTTGCTGAGCTGTATTTCATTCATTAATATAATTAGGGATCGCCGATATTGGCTTTATAATAAAAACCCCATCAAGGGCTTTTCCTGGCATTTTTGTTAAAACTGAAAGGCCCTGTGTGAGCGCAGATCAGCGCAAGAAGTTTACTAAGCCAGCATAGCTTTATCTATAGAGAACAGGAAACAGTGTGGTTATGTTACTGAGCTCACGCTCCCTTGGCTCCATTCCGCTCAAAAAAAATCACTTTCAAAGATAGAACTGATTTTTTGGGGGTGGGGGGTTATATGGGAAGTACATATCTCATAATATTACCACAACCTGCCTGACATGTTATTTTACTGATGAAATAGTTCCTATTAGATCATACCAACTCCGTCATGAATCTCGTCTAACAAAGACCCATCTAAGAGAAGAAGAAAAAAAGGAACAGGGTACTTTAAAGTTAAGCTGCTGTTCACAGTCCATTGCAACAGTGCCCCCAAGTGAATTCAGTGAGAACTGCATGAAATATCACCCAAAAGACAAATGTTGGGGCAAGAGCAAAACTTATATTTATATATTAGCAAGGTGCAATTTGCTTGAATGCATTTAACCCCATAACAACCAATCAGATTATAATTGATGTCTTTAAAACACCAAATCCTAGTTCTACTTCCTACCAGACACAATTTGACTGCAGACCAGCACTAAATGACAATGCAGCAAGTGCAGCCAGGAAAGTAGAGTGAATGCAGTGCTGATACGGGAATGTACCTTCTAAACTGTGAGGGTTCTGTGAACAGGATCACCACAATGGTAATAGTTGGAGAAGAGGGAAGTTTACTAAAGATAAATAATATATCTGGATCAGAATTTGTAAAGAGACAGCTGTTTTCTGGAGCCGAATTGTTCTAAGCTGGTTTAAATCAATTTTAATTAATCTAAGGTCACTGCAAGTGGTAAATTGCACTTTGTTTTGGGTAAAATTGGTTCTTTTGGAGGTACAGAGAATGACATCCTGAAAAATCTGCCATTTACACTGTGTGTTTCCACCCAGTACTTGCAGTATACACAGTATAGTTCTCATAATACTAGTAGTATATGTAGTATAGTCCCCAATACTTGCAGTATACACAGTATAGTTCTCATAATACTAGTAGTATACGCAGTATAGTCCCCCATACCTGCAGTATACAAGGAATAGTTTTCATAATATCAGTAGTATATGAAGTATAGTCCACCCATACCTACAGTACAGTTCTCATAATACCAGTAGCATACGCAGTATAGTCCCCCCATACCTGCAGTATACACAGTATAGTTCTCCTATGTTATGAGCGTCTTGTCACTATCCAATAAGGATTGTCCACTTCCAGTGATGTGGTTCCAAAGCACAATGTGATTTAATAGCAAAAAGTAGCAGAGTAACAATTCAAATAAAATAAGTACAACTGTTACTTAGCAGGCACCCTGGATCCAGTATATAGCATTCAATCCAGAAATCTGTGGTCAAAGTGACTGAATACTGGTCCCAAAGCTGCTGCTTATATACAGTCAGTGATACAGTGAAAACATTCAGTGGCGTAACTATACATTTTGGTGCCCTGGGCGAGACAGGGCACCGGCGCCCCCCATCTAAGGAGGGGGAGGAGAGAGAGGGAGAGATAAAGTTACCAGAGTTTGATGCTTGTCCTTAACTTTCGCCGTGGAATGCATGTGCGTTCCACTGACAGGAAGTTCAGCATTTGGAACGCAAGTTTGCGTTCCAAATGCTGAACTTCCTGTCAGTGGAATGCTCATGCGTTCCACGACGGAAGTTAAGGAGTGAAGCATCAAACTCTGGTTAGTTAATCTCTCCCTCTCTCTCTCGGTGTGGAGGCAGGTAGCGGGCGGCTGCTGCGCCCACTTGGCTTTGCGCCCTGGGCGACGGTACCGCCAGCAGCACCCTCGTTACGGCCCTGAAAACATTACAGGTGATTTGGCATGTTAATGTTAACATGCCAAATCACCTGTAATGTTTTCAGGTTTCAGGAAGGTCCTGTGTAATGCAGGTCATTGGCCAGTTCAAATGATGCCATCCAGGGGTGGGATCAGCTTTCCAGAAGATGCATATTAATCTTCCCGCCAGGAACTTGTTCAAACTGGTCTATTAGCATTACACAGACAATACCATACATGATCATCTATTCCCTATAACCCATAACTAGCATACGCAAGGTGCGATCCTTTCGGCGATTGAACCGGACGTCTGCGGATAAATAGGAGGTTAGAATGATACCAGACATGATATGTTTCCTGTGACCTGAACCTTAGATCACACTAAAGTACATATAACATTATAATACTTCACCATAAACTCTGCTACATTTGTTCATAAATAACTGTGGATTGGTACTATTATAAATATGAACTATATATAAGTGAATATGTAAGTGTAAGTGTATGCGTGCGTTATATATCATACAATTGTGTCATGTCACGTGGCGTACTGATCGCAATCGCACGGTAAAACAATATTAATCAATATACTTTCATCCAATTATTAGACTTTGACAGCACCTCTCTTTGATAGTGTACAAAACTATCACCTTAAAGATTGTATTGCAGGATCTCAGTAGTACATTTCATTGTTCTGTAATGTAATGTTCTTTGCATATGACCACACTGTCTGTAGATCTCAGTCAGGTTACCATGAAAGTGAGACACAATCCCAGAAACAATTTTCCTTTTACTATGGAACATATACCTCTGGAACTCAGAGAAAACCCTTTGTATAGAACATGTATCAACAATATATGCCTAACATGTTCATCTGTCCAAAGCATGTCTTTTAGCTCAGACAACATTTAAATAATGCATGTTCAACAATAACATCATCCTATGTCTATCAACAATGTCATTTACGATCTCCTTCAACCTGAGTTTGTATATATACTCTAATAATATCAACAGTTCTTTTCTTCCACACTTGTGGGGTGGGCTATTGTCTGTTCATTCTTCCCAGTCTCCCAATACTCAAGTTTCTTTGTACGTGAAACAGTGATCGGCCTGCCCAATATTGGGAGACTCCAAAGTAAGGGACCTAGCTGTCTTACCTTTCCCCTAGTGACCTCCCACTCCATAATTCGGGTACCTCAGGAATATTTAGTGGAAAGAGAACTAGTCCTACTTGATATAATCTCTGAGGCACGTGAGAGCACACCCAGCACTCAAATGGTCTAAAACCTTACCCATCCAAGAATGATAATCATTCTCAAGGATGCTTGCTCAAGTCTTAATATTACTGGACTGGCATCGCTGGATGCACCTCTCTTCAACTATGGGGTCAACGTACTTACGGACGTAATACTACTCAGACAATAGCCCCTCTCACTGTCTCCAAGTTACAAGGTTAGCAAATTTTCCTTTACCCCTGAATTGAATAGTGTAATTGGCTGGACCGATTGTGCTAACAACTTCTCCTTCATTCCCAACTCCTCAATATCACTACCTGAACCAGACTCTGTCACTTGTTCACAATTGAAAGAATTGACTGTCTGAAAAGAGAATGAGATGAGAGAAACACGGGACAGGGAAAAAACAGGAAAAACTGCTACTTCATGCTGGACAACAGTCTTTGCAAAGTCCTTGGCTCAGGTGTTGCTAACTGCAATCAGGGTCTCCCAGAACAGATTCACGAGTGTAATTGGAACCTTCTCCAGGTGTAGGCTCCTCTGCAGTGAATGCAATGGGTACCAGTGTCTCTCTGCTACCCCTAAGGACGTGATGCTGGTTGTCAACACTTGCTACCTGTCTGTCAAACAACCTGAGCGTAGGAAATTATAATTCCACAACATACTCTCCCAGTCGAACATCATAACAGTTCGTATAACACCTCAGGAGAGTGTTTTGAACGATCTTGGTTGCTGTCTCACTATTTGCTTTTCCTTTCAAGGTCTAGAACAGTCTCTCCGTTATAAACTCATCACAAGAAAAGTCAAAAACATTTCAAAAGTGCCTGTTTTTCCCAACCCTCCCTCCCGTTCCCCCTCCTTAACCCGTTTTGTTTCCTGTCTCTTTCTACTATAAAAATGTTAAAATAAGAGGAGACATCTTGTTGTCTTAAAACAATTGGTTTTTACTTGTTGTTTGCTCTTTTCTATGCTGTTTCCTCTTGTAACAAATAAAGAGTTTTAAAAAAAAAAAAACATTTCAAAAGATGACAGGTTAAGAGGCAGGTTAGGAGTGATTTTGATAGTGAGGAGGAGGAGTGGCCAAAGCTACCAGCCACTCCAATCAAGTTTCAACCCTCATTCCGTTCAATTTGTTCTAGCTAGTACCTTTACTCTATTTTCCCACTGGTTTGTGGCTGATCAAAAGTAGGTAACTTACTGTCACTGTTCATACATAATAAAGTTATTACCAATAAAATGAATACCTCTATCACTTTCTATAGCCCTAGGGACATCTACTAACAAGAACCCTGAGTTTGACACAGCAATACATTAGAAACATTTCAATAAACCTTTACCCAGATATATTTCATCAGTAGACCAGTACATACTTGAGGATCCTACAAGGTAGTAATTGGATGAAGTGGATTTGTTTTACCTGAAGAAAGTCCACCTGTAGGAGGGGTATGGGATGGCTCTATTGGTATTGTCGTCCTGACATTTTCTCTCAATCAAGTAAGACAGGACATTGCCTTCCTACCAGCTTAAGAAACATCTGATGCATACCAGTATGCTCTCACCAGCTTGCACATACCTTCTTTACCCAGCTGAGTCAGACCAGGTGCTACTCAGCTAGGTCTGGAAGAGAGACCATCATTGCCTGAATAGTAGCCAGAGCATCTGCAGACTCAGTTGGACAGATGGGGCTTGAGGAGATAGGGGGGGGGGGGGGGTGGTATGCACGGGAGAGTCCTGTCTTGTCATATGTTGAAGGATCCCTGTCTGTGTCCCCTTCCTGCCCCTGGAGCTATTTTATGCATAATGTAATGGAATACCAAGTAGGATTTATTGACAGAGAGTGTGTTTCAGGGCATGCCGGGCCAAATAGATTTAATTATACGGACATAAGAAGAAGAAACTGCACATTCCAAACTAGTGTGTGTTGTTTAAGACTTGAGTGGATGTAATAGCACTTGCTTATATTGAGCTCACAACAGCTGGAGAAGTGTTACTGTTTAGCCACTAGGTGGAGATGTACAAACACATCCCACAGTACCTGTGCTATGCAGCAGCTCTGTACACGATCCACTGGCAGGGGAAATAGTAGAGATGTAGGGACCCACTCACAGCCGGAAGAGAAACCTCACAATGGCCTTAGTGACTTCTGGGAAGGCTGGAACTCGACGGCAGCTAGGCACTCCAGGACACTCCTCCAATGATCCCCTCAGGTAAGGGGCCTCCTCTAGTGCGCCACAAACCCCAGCCCACATCGATCCACCACAGCCAGCAGCATAGGTCAGAGAACACGGGTCCCACCGCATCCACCTGACCACCAAGCAAAGCCTCTATATGTGCCAACCAGGTGGCAGATGATTTCAATCTGCAGGAGGTGGAGAGGGTGCAACAGAGTTTGGCGACGGAGTGATGCAGCAAGATGTGCGGTGAGTCTCGGGTCTGCGAGAAAGGGAAATGGCAGGGTCTGAGCCCAGTACTGGGGAGAGTCTTGCGGCGCGAATTTAAAGGTGTCTACGGGGTATCGAAAGGAGCCATATTGATCCCCACTGAGACTCTCAATATTAGGTGCCCAAATCAGGAATGTAGCTAGACAGTAACTGCCAACTCGGCGGACATGAAGTTCCCAGCGAATCCAGAGTCCACGAAGGATGATTCTTGCTGGGGACCGTCCGGTACAAGAAGAACTATAGACATAAAGAATTCAGCATCTTTAGTGGAATAGGGAGTGGTATATCTGGATCCTAGGACGACCCCCTAGCATCACTCAGGATGGAGCGTTTTCCGGCATCTTGGTACAAGAAGAGAGGAGATGAACAGATTCACCACAATAGAAACAAAGATGGTTTCTGATGCGTCTGTCAAGTTCCTCTTGGGAAAGACGGGACCGGCCTATCTGCATAGGTTCTTCGAAAGAAACTACGGGAGATTGAAACTGTGGAGCCAGGCGAGGAAAATTCCGTTGAGAGCGATCCCTCTCCTGGTTACGTTCTCTATGGCGAATATCCACCTTGATGCATAGAGAGACCAACTCGTCCAGGTTGGGAGAAAGATCGCGAGAAGCCAGATCGTCTTTAATGCGTTCATTTAGGCCTTGCCAAAAGGTAGCTACATTATTCCAACGCAGCTCCGAAGCAAGTGTCCGAAATTGTACTGCATATTGGCCAGCAGTTAGAGAACCTTGATGAAGGTCCAGCAGACCTGAAGCAGCTGATGAAACCCGGCCTGGCTCATTGAAAACCTTCTGGAAGTTTTTAATAAAATGAGAGAAATTCTGGAGCATAACATAATTTCTTTCCCAGAGGGGCGAGGCCCAGTCTAGAGCTTGACTTTTAAGGAGGGAAATTATATTAGCCATCTTGGAACCTTCAGAGAGAGCAAATTCGAATTGGTTGGCGCATTGATTGAGAAAGCCTCTGCATTTCTTAGGGTCACTGTCAAATTTTTTCAAGCAGAGGGATTCGTAGACCCCCGGTAGCTGAAGTGCTTACAGTGGCAGCAGTGACTGAAGAGGAAACAGTAACCGCCACAGGCGCTGGGTTAACAGGCAAGGATCCCTGAAGGGTGCCAAGACGGGAGACTACTCCCTGAAGGCACTGTAAAAGCTGGGCTATTTGACTCTTGCTGGTCCACTCTCTGAGCGAGATGAAACAGAATATCACGAGCGGAGGGTTCATCCTGACCACTCATCTTCTTGACCAGAGTATACTGTCACACACTGATACTAGCTGGTAGAGACTCAGAGTCTAATGTACCCCCGGTGTTCACCAGGGACTCCCGCAAGGGAGTATGGGCTTTGCTGCAAGGGGTACACAGGTCGTGGTTCTCCAAGACAGCCACCAGCGTTGGAACAGAGTGGTAGAAGTGTGGTCAATCAAACCAGTCAGAACCAGTGGGCTGCGAGGTACAGAGGGAGAATCCAAAGAATCGTCAGAAACAGGCCACAATCAGGAAACCAGGGCAGAAGGCAAGGTACCAAGGGAGAATACGAAAGAAAGGTCAGAGGGAGCCGGGTCAGTAATAATAACAGGAGCCAAATACAAGACCTACGCTGGAGAAGGGTGATACCAATACTCTGGCACCCTAGTGGTGCCAGAGTATTGGTATCACCCTGCTCCAGCGTTTGTGATCTCCTCTGATAGGAGGCAGAGTTGCGGCAGTCAGGGACGCTGACCGCCAAGCAGAAGTGCTAAAGCCTCCCGGTGCTAGGCAAAGGGGCCGTGCATGAGCGTGCGGTAACCCAGAAGTTCGGGCAGCAGGACAGGTGACCGCCTTTTGCATCAGAGTCAGTGCGAAGGCGGCATCTGACAGTACCCCCCTCCCCTCTCTCCGGAACAAGCTGTTTGATACGCATCAAAGGACTAACCAGGGAGAAAACTGAATATGTAAAATATCTTCTAGGGTTTCATATTCCTTCCAAAAAATAGGAAATTTTAGGGCATGTTTCCGAGGTTTTTAGAGAAATGCAATATAGGCAATAACATTGTACTGATGATCAGATACATTTCTTGTGCTTAAAAAAAGTGATCCTAGTAAGTAGGTTGGCAGCTTTCTTCTCCTAAATTTTTAATAAGCTTATCCTAAAGTAAAATACAAAAGGCTGTTGAGCACTTATGTTCACTAAGATACATTTTTAATGGACAAGGAAAAGTTGTATTTCTTTTTTAAATCTGCAAGCATTTGCTAAAAACACTTGAGTCTGGGTATGTATGTTACTTTTTATAAAGTATTTTGCTAAGCACAGACTGAAAACAACGTTATAAGGTATACAAAAACACCAGTGAAAGTTGAATGTAAAGCATCTGTATATTCAAAGCGGAGAATACCATATCAATTTAGCTTAAGTAGGGGACGGCCCCATCGCGATCAGTTAACTTAGAAAATTTTAACTTGGTAAACAGTATATAGCTCTAGAAAGAAAACAAAGAGGTTTAGAGAAAAAAGCAAAAATCCTGCATGAGAACAAGAAGCAAAAAGGGCAAGTGTTTTCTCCTTGACGAAAATATGTCACAATGCAAGGGGTGCATATTAGTTTATTATTTTGAACGTAAGATATATACTGGTTTTTTCATGTAGCCCACAAATACTAGCTTTAATTTTAACCTGAAATTTAAAGTTGATCTAGAACATGCCTTACCCCAACTATAAATCTGCCACAGGGCTGGACTGGCCTTCTGGCACTTCTGACAAATGCCAGAAAGTCCGATCGTCACATGGGCCGTGTCCCGGGCAGTGGGCACTGACACTGACAGCCTGTCAGTGACAGGCTGCCTAGTGACTAGCTTCTCCCCAGAAACCAGCCACCAGATCCCATGTGCCGCGCGCACCGCTGCACTTTCAAACCGGTCAGGTCCTGCAAGCTGTCAGAGGAGCAGACAGGAGAAGACAGAAACAAGAAGAGAAAGGAAGATGAGAAGGTAAGTACACTAAAACAAGGGGAGTGAAAGAATGCCATACAGAAAACAGGGGGGGGGGGGAATGCCATATAGAACACGTGGGGGGAGGATGCCACACAGAAAATGAGGAGAAGAGAAAGGATGCCACACTGGGGGCGGGAGAAAGGATGCCACACAGGGGAAGGAGGGAAAGGAATGCCACATATGGGGGTGGAAAAAGAAAGAATGCCACACGGGAAGGGGGGGGGGTTAGAGTATGGATGCCACATGGGGGGGAGAGAAAGGGTGCCAACCAGGGGGGAGGGGGGGCGGGAAGAGAAACAGTGCCACATGGGGGGGGGGAGACGAGAAAGGGTGTGAAGCATAATATGATTTGGGGGCACTACTGTATGGCATAATATGGTTTGCGGCACTACTGTATGGCATTATATGATTTGGGGGCACTATTGTGGCATAATATGATTTTTGGGAACTACTGTATAGCATAATATGATTTGGGCACTACTGTATGGCATAATAATATGATTTGGAGCACTACTGTATGTCATAATATGATTTGGGGGCACTATTGTGGCATAATATGAACTGGGGCACTACTGCATGGTATAATATGATTTGGGGGCACTATTGTGGCATAATATCAACTGGGGGCAGTATTGTGGTATGATATGATTTGGGGGCACTATTGTATGAACTTGGGCACTATTGTGGCATAATATGATTTGAGGGCACTATTGTGGCATAATATGAACTGGGCACTATTGTAGCATAATATGATTGGGGGGCACAACTGTATGGCATAATATGATTTGTGGGCTTCATGGTGGCTTAATATCAATTGGGGGCATGTACTCAGGCATGATGGAAGGGGGAGAGTGTTAATATAATGTGGGAGGTAGGCTATTAATTTAATGGTGGAGTTAAGGTGGGGGCTAATTATTTAATTGGTGCTATTTTATTTGTGGGGTGATATGGGTCACTTTAATTTAATATTGGGGCCTAGGAATTTATGAAGGGGTGATTGGACCTTTAATTTAATGCTGGGTGGTTTGGGGGCTATTAATTGAAAGTGGGGCTGTTTGGGAAAAAAATAATGTCTAAATGTGAATATGATTTATGTAATGTCAGTGATGGTTGCGGAAAATAGGTATATTTCTTAAATGTAAATTTTATTTAATTTATTGCTGGGGTTGTTTGGAGGGATGGAAATAGGTTTATTTATTAAATGTGAATACTAGTATTTTAATGTTGAGGCTGGAGGGAGGCCTAATTATAAACCATGGGTTGTATTGATTAAACACCAGGGGGTAAATGTATTAATCTCCGGATTCTTGAACTCCCGCGAGTTCGGCGTCTTCAGCGCTTAAATTTAAAGCGGCGCTGCCTTGTAAAGGGAAACTTCCCTTTACAAGGCAGCGCCGCTTTAAATTTAAGCGCTGAAGACGCCGAACTCGCGGGAGTTCAAGAATCCGGAGATTAATACATTTACCCCCAGGGGATAAATACATTTACCCCCAGGGGGTAAATGTATAAAGCTGAGAGTTTTCCAGCGGGTTTGAAAAGTGGATATGTTGCCTATAGCAACCAATCAAAAGCTAGCTATCATTTGTAGAATGTACTAAATAAATGATAGCTAGAATCTGATTGGTTTTTCAAACCCGCCGGAAAACTCTCAGCTTGATACATTTACTCCAAGGGCTGGTTGGAGTTTTCTAAATTACATGTACCCATTTTTTTTCCAAATAGGGCCTCCAACATTCCAGGATCCAGACAAGCAGCAACTAAATACACCAGCAGCCACATGTGATGAAAGTGACAAGAACAGGTAGGAGAGAGCAGGACAGTATGCCAACTGTCCGGAATCTGGTGGTGAAGTCCCGAATTTTGGTGACTGTCTCGTTTACTGAGATTTGGTCCGACTACAAGGACAGTTGGGAGGTATGTCCCACTTCACACTGTACTGCTTGTGGTGGCAGAGCTGCGTGCACCTAACAGTAGTTCACTCAGTATTGCGTGTGTATTTGTCTAACATTTGTCTAAAATGATTACCAAGTTACATAATAGGGGCCCCCTGTCTTAAATACCCCAGGCCCCCCGAGCTTTAATCCAGCTCTGGTTAGCCGGAGGGAGCGGATAGCTGCTCCCAGTCCCTGAATAGGACACAGCCAGCAGAGCAAGCCAAGGAGCTCAAAGTGTCACAAGATTTGGTAATCTTGTGAGACTAAGAGCTTCCCTGCTCACTCTACAGGAAGTTCCCACCCTGATGGATGTCAGCAGCACCAGAAGCATAGATAAGTACAGTAGGCTGGAGGTGTCATCATGTGCCTGGGGGGATGACGTGATGTGGCTGGGAGGGCGTGATAAATGTAATGTTTTATTATAATGTATGTATCAATGCCCCATGTTAGCCACAATGACAACACAATGTGGTCACGCCCTTTGCGCGGCAGCACACAGTTTACTGCTGGAACTGAGGTGAGCCTGTGTACTTTAAATGCGAGGGCTGATTTTTAGTCCCAGTCCGGCCCTCATCTGCCATCATATTTTAAAATGAGCTCCCCCTCCAGTGCAACATGGTTTTGTCATGGTGCAAAGTTACTCATTTTTGTTTGCTTTCCTTTCCTTAATGAATCAAGCACCTTGTTTTAATAAATCTTCTACTGAATACAAGAGCTGTGCAGACCTGGAAAATTGTGGAACAAATTCCTTCAGGAGATTTAAGTCCTTTCTTTAGCCAATGCCATACAGACTTTTGTTTAAACATTCTGTATTGATTTTCTACAAATATAACAGTTCATATGACTAGAACAAACATTGTGATATACAATGTGTTATCTCAAACTCACTATGGGAACATAATGTATGCCAAAAGATGGTATAGTATGCTCTTATTGTACAGCTAACTGCCCTTTATTTGCAGGGTAACAAGATATTAATAATGTGAAACCAATGACAAAAGGACATAATAACAAGACTAAACAAAAAAATTTAGAGAGTGTGTGTCTGTGGGTGTCTGTGGGGTGTTAGAAGGTATAATAGAGTCTGCAGACTAGTGATAACAGGCATGGGAAAAATGGAACAGATTCTAGCTGTCATTTTGCAGAATGTACTAAATAAGTGATTACTAGAATCTGATTGGTTGTTATAGGCAACATCTCCACTTTTTCAAATCCACACCTTGCTAAATTTAATTTTTGTGTCTACAAAGTCACTTTGAGCATGTAATGAGATTTATATATGCTGGAGCTATGTAAGTAATTCTAGCCCCACAGAGAGGTAAGATAAATGGTTGTTGATAAAGTCTTGTGGAAATCCTATTTGTCTCTAAGAGTGGCAGAATGTAAAGGCAGTGGAGGAAGTATAGGAAGAGATTGAAAGCCCACACTAATGTTGGTGATCAGATAGAGTTCTGCGAGGGCTGCAGGGGGGGTTATCTTGAGTGTCCCATAATTCCAGGTGGCTCAGTTGGTTGTCTGCGTTCCTAGAGTTCTGACGTTTAAAATAGTTCACGGTCTGCAGGAACCACAAGGTGGCTACTTCTCTTAGCAGGAAACCCAAAATAGCAGAACTAACTCTGAAATGGTCCTATCCCTTGGTGTCTATGGAGGACAGCCTGTCCTGGAGACCAGTGTTTATAGGATATGAGCTGGTCTTGAACTATATTGGATGGAATGCAGAATTTGATCATTTCACTATGGTGGCATTTTACGGGTCTACTCTCTACTTCCAGTTGGAGATCAGGGGGTAATGGTCATGTTCAGAACTGAGCCACAGTGATGATTAGTTGCCTGCTGTACTCACTCAGGGCTTTGGCTGATGGATGAAAGGGAGTTGACTTCACGTGCCCCATGTTTTTTGTCAGAACCAGAGGTTCACACATCTCCTGGAGCAGGTTGCAGGTGTTATGACACTCTGTCTCTGGAGTGTCGGAATGATGGTTACCCTGGGCGTTAGAGGTGTGGGCTGAGAGGATAGTGGAAGTATGCAACTACATAGTGGGATCTAGACCACAAGCTGATCCGTCTCACCACTAGGTTTCATTCTGAGCCCCAAAGATCCTTTTGAAAATGATGAATACAGGAATTTTGTCTAAATGAATTCTCCAGATATTCACTAGGTTGTATTGGATCTGTAGTTGAAGAAGGTTAGCCGGTAATGAGGGTTTATCATAGATTTATCTAATTCTAGCTATCTACAGCTTGAACGGTATAAGTGTCACTGTGTTACCTGGACAAGCTTTATCCCAACAGCTATGATACAGACAAACCACTGTCCCTTCTACTCCTGATCAGAATCTCTCTGACTCTGTGAGGTTTTTCTGCCAAGCTTTGGATGTCTGAATATCTAGGGAATGGGTAGTGATTTTCATAGTTAGAACAGTGAGATATATTCATTAGATCACATTAATCCTGCCCAGCCAAGAGACAGGATATCTGCTCCAAAGGACATATTTTCAGAGCGTGACAAATAGTGGAGTATAAATGGCATTATAGAGAAATTAAAGATTTAATATGAACACTTAGGGGCATATTCCATTGGCCACGATGTTCCCCCGAACACCGCGGCTGTTGCACAGTTTAAGGTAATAAGGTACCTCAAAATCGCGGATTTATCCTTGCACCCCTATGCAGGGGTGGATCTAGAATTCTGTTCTACAGGGGGCGATTTAGTCCCTGGCCCCTTTTTGACAGCTAAGCATGCCTGCAGCTGAACACTGTATTCAGGTTCGTACCGTAGAGACAGACAGGGAGAGTATGCTGCCCGGCTGCTCTGATTGTATTTAAAACACAATCAGAGCAGCCGGGCAGGACTATCTGTCTGCCTGGATCTGCTGAACGGACCTGCACAAAGTGCGCAGCCACAGGCAGCAAGCTCTTGCTAGGGGGAACAAGTGCCCCCATCGACCCCCCCCCGGGTCCACCAGTGCTCTTATGGGGGACGGAGAGAGATCTGCGATGTTATATTGACGTTCACGGACGTTCTGGAGGCACTCCTCGGCTAATTTAATATGCCCCTTAGGTGCTATAAGGAGATTTTCAGCTGAAGATTATTTCCAGTAACTTAGCGGTATGGCTTGGGATGGTGATGTTGAGCACCACAGATTTGCTTATGTTTATTTTTTTTTAATCATGAGACATCGGTATTTGGCCAACATGTTGAGCAGAGGAGGGGGACAATGGATCTAATGACTGAAAATAATGTGTCATCAGCAAAAATGTAAACCTTACAGTCATGGTCTCTAACCCAAAAGCCTAGTATTTCTAGGTTGGAACAAAATAGTTTAACTATGTTTTTCTATTAAAAATATATAAGGACATCCTAGAACCTTTCTGGACGTCTCTCCTGAACTCTCTTTGGAAGGTGGTAAATATGATCATGCAACAGCTCTTGCCAGAATTGCTGTACTTCATAAATCAGATAAAGACCCCAATCTTTGTACCTATTTCTATAATTTGCAAACATTTTGATGACTAGACTGGGTGATATCATAAACTCCCTAATCCATCTGATACAAGTGGACTTTATGACCTTCATTCTTTATCCTCTTTTTCACCTCTTCTACCTTCCTACCCTGTCCTCCCTTCTATCATTTAATTCTTTAAGAAAACATCTGGACAATAACACAGAATGTATTTCTATAAACTGTTACAGATATCTGTTTAATGCATACAATCTTATGTAATTATCTATCATATATGACTTGTATTTCAATAAAAAATTTATGAAAAGCACTATCTTTTCAATACGGAGCACAACCAATGAATAGGGGACACCTCATTATCGTTCTGTTAGCTATAGAGAAAGAATGAAGAGTATAACCACTCAGAAACCACTATGGTAATTGGACCTTTGTAAAAGGCAGTTACTGCTTGAATAAATTACAGAGGAAAACCAAAGACTAAGGCAGCCTCCATATTTTCCAGTCAATGGTCATGCAATTCCAGCTGGGCACTTCTAGCAGCTCACGCAGCTAGGGAGATTTAATTTCCTCAAAGAAGAGAGAAGACGCCGCTGAAAAATATAGAAAAAATGCCTATAATTGGAAAGATCAGAGCTACCGTTTAACGGCTTTGCACAAGTGAAGAGGATGCAAGTCCAGTGAGCATTGGAGACATTCTTTTTCCATGTTCCTTTTTATAATCTAAGCTGTGCATCTCCTTCTCCTAGGGGGCCTGCTCTTTAGACATCAAGGACTTCTTGGAGTCCTGACAAATGGAAAATGCCCTTGTTTTGGACTTTGCCTGTAAAATGGAATTACCCTTGGTTCATAAGATCAGGCCAATAGCATCAGTAACCCATAAAACTATTTTCAGTTATCTTTATGGCATAAAAGAATGGTTCCCTGAGATCCAGCATTATCTATTGGGGGCTCAACAAAATCACGATCAAGAATTAGTACCCCTCCCACTGACCTCTGAGGCTCCATCAGGCAATAATCTCGAACAAACTGGACCTACAACCTGACCCATGTCTTGGAGGGGATCTATGTTCCATGGCCTATGATTATTAACATACAGCTGCATTACATATAATCTGCCATTTCAATATCCAGTTTGTCAATCTTTTTAAAGCAGGTTACTATCCCACTATGTCCCCTATGTAGCTGTGTCATCAGCAAATATGGCCACTTCTGGTCTATTTATGCAAGATCTGATGCAATTATGAGTCAAGCACAAAGAGTACATTTTATATTCAATGTTTTTTACTAATATTATTATAAATTTCTGCCCTGCTAAACTGTAAGTGCTGTTATTGTGAAATGGAAACGTCTAGGAGCAACAGCTCAGCCACCAAGCAGTAGGCCACACAAGCTCACAGTACAGGACCGAGTGCTGACGCACGTAGTGTGTAAAAATCATCTGTCTTTGGTTGCGACACTCGCTATTAAGTTGCAAACTGCCACTAGAACCAACGTCAGCACAAGATCTGTTTGTAGGAAGCTTCATGGATTAGATTTCCATGGCCAAGCAGCCTCTCACAAGCCTCAGATCACCATGCAGAATGCCAAAGTTGACTACAGTGGTACAAAACACATTGCCGTTGGACTCTGGAACAGTGAAAATGTGATATCTGGAGTGATGAATCACACTTCACCATATGGCAGTCTGATAAACGAATCTGAGAATGCTTCCTAATCGAATGCGTATTGCCAATTCTATGGTCCCTTAGTTCCAGTGAAGGGAAATATTAATGTTACAGCATACAATGACATTCTAAAAAAATTGTGTGCTTTGAACTTTGCAGTAACAATTGAGGAAGGCCCTATCCTGTTTTAGTATGACATTTCCCCCATGCATAAAGCGGGGTACATCTAAAAATGGTTTCCGAAGAAGAACTAGACTGGCCTGTACAAAGCATTGACCTGAACCCGATCATCCACCTTTGGGATGAATTTTAAAGTTGACTGCAAGCCAAGCCCCATCACACAACATTAGTGACCTCACTAATGCTCTTTTGACTGAATGGTTGCAAATTCCTGCAGTCCTATTCCAAAATATAGTTGGAAGCATTCCCAGAAGAACAGAGGCTGTTATAGCAGCAAAGGGGGGACCAACTCACATATGGATGTAATGTTCAAGTGCAGTCATATTTTTGGGCCATGTAGTGTATATAAAATTATACATACATATACACTATATGGACAAAAGTATTTGGCCACACCTGTTACTTATTAGGGTGTTTCAATCAGACCCGTTACCAGAGGTAACTACACAGGTGTATAAAATCAAGCACCTAGCCATGCAGTCTCCATTTGCAAACATTTGTGATACAAAATGGGTCGTTCTGAAGAGCTCAGTGACTTCAAGCGTGGTACTGTGATAGGATGCCACCTTTGCAATAAGACAGTTAGTCAGTTGAAATTTCATCCATGCTGGATATTCCACGGTCAACTGTGATATTATTAGAAAGTTGAAGCTTTTAGGGACAATAGCAACTCAGTCATGAAGTGGAAGACCATGAAAAATCACAGAGCGAGGTCAACGACTGCTAAGGCGCATGGTGCGTAAAAGTCGCCAACGCTCTGCAGATTCCATAGCTAAAGAGATCCGAACTTCCACTGGCATTAATGTAAGCACAAAAACTGTGTGGTGGGAGCTTAATGGAATGGGTTTCCATGGCCGAGCAGCTGCATGCAAGTATCACATTTTGAAGACCAATGCCAAGCGTCTGATGGAGTAGTGTAAAACACACCAACCTTGGTCTGTGAAGCAGTAGAAACGGGTACGGTGAAGTGACAAATCACGCTTCACTGGCAGTCAGATGGGTCTGACTGCCAGACTCTCAGTCAGAGTCCGAGTCTGGGTTTGGCGGATGCCGGGAGAACGTTACCTGCCTGACTGTATTATGCCAACTGTAAAGTTTTGTGGAGGATGGATAACGGTATGATGCTGTTCTGCAGGGTTTGGGCTAGGCCCTTTATCTTCAGTGAAGGGCAATCTTAATGCTTCAGCATACCAAGTAATTTTAGACAATGCTATGCTTCCAACATTGTGGCAACAGTTTGGCGAAAGCACTTTTCTATTCCAATATGACTGTGCCCCAGTGCACAAAGCAAGGACTACAAAGACATGGTTTGAGGAGTTTGGTGTGGAAGAACTTGACTGGCCCACACAGAGCCCTGATCTCAACTCCATCGAACAACTTTGGGATGAACTAGAACTGAGATTGCGAGCCAGGCTTACTCGTCCAACATCAGTACCTGACCTCATAAATGCTCTACAGAATGAATGGGCACAAATGCCCACAGAAGCACTCCAACACCTTGTGGAAAGCCTTCCAAGAAGTGTGGAAGTTGTTAGCACTGCCAAAGGGAGACCAATTCCATATTAAAGTATATGTATTTCAATACAATGTCATTACAGTCCCTGTTGGTGTAATGGTCAAACGTCCGAATACTTTTGTCCATATAGTGTATACTAATATATACAATAATACATATATATTATATTATGTGGTTAAAGTTTGCCGGTATACGGTGGTGTGCCATACCACCACTTCTCCTACTGCTGTCAAATTCCATTCACTTACAGCTTCCATATCACACTTCTGAATTTCCACTTCGACTAATGTATGTACAAAATATTGTGCTCTACCACAAATATTAAATGAGCATAAAGAACTAAAAACTGTAGTGCAAGAGGACTGTGACCATTTTGCACAAACAAAAAGGCATAAGATCCCTTGCACTAACCAAAGACACTGGTAATACTGTCTGAGTTGTATTCTGTATTAAAGCTATATTCTGTATAAAAAACAGGGAATGTTAGTTCCACATATTGCAATACATTTCAAGCTGGCCAACTCCTGCCAAATTCTTCCCTTTCTGACCATTCCTGGTTTATATAAGCACAATGCACTAGTTGTGCCAGACACTAGGCCAGCCCTCTGACGAAGTGCTCTGTGATGAAAGGGTTGTGGCCTGAGATCATTTTTACACAGTGAAGCTCTTCTAGTGGTATTGTATTACCCTGCCCTGCTGTACCTTAAGCTAATGATCATCTGCTATTCAGTGATATGCATTTTATTCTGTATGCAGTTAGAGAATTCTTTTCATAAACTGCCTAATAAAAGATTGTTTTAATGCTCTATGGAGTGCCCCTTTTTAATGCTTTTTACAATCTTTGGGATTCTGACTGGTTTAAAAGGGAAGCAGCAGACTTGAAAGTTGTCTTGGTGGTATATTTACTAAAATATGGGTTTGAAAAAGTGGAGATGTTGCCTATAGCAACCAGATTCTAGCTGTCATTTTGTAGTATGCACTAAATAAATGAAAGCTAGAATCTGACTGGTTGCTATAGGCAACATCTCCACCTTATCAAACCCACAGTTTAGTAAATAAACCCCTAGTGCTAAATGCTTTCTGCATTGCAGTACCACCGGTAATTTGTATGCTTAATTTAAATCCCCAGCATGGCCAGTATTTCCACACGTAAAAATAAAAACACTAAATGAGTGACATGATGGCACTTAATCTGTGTTTTAGGCACACTTGAAATGTTAGCGCTCTAAATGACCACCTTAGTTTACCTAATGGAAGTCACCATCCTGACTGTAATTAGACCATATGCAGGGGCAGGCTGGGCTGGGGGCATCTGCCCCCCGGGGTAGCCCACTATCACTTTGCCACCTGCATTTTTTCCCTTTAGGCTGCTGAGTCAAGTCTTGCCCCCCCTCAGGCTAAAATTTGCCAGCCCTCCCCTGACCTGATGCACAGTGCACTGAAATTAAAGCAAGCATCCGTCTATATTCAGTATGCAAAAACATCACATTTAACTGCTAAAAATAAAAACGTCACATGGTGGTTTTCCTTTCAACATCCCCTCGGGTACGGAGTATGACTGTTATAAATAAAATGCACTAACAATCACAGGACTAGTTGTAATGGAATAACATCATTGAATGATGGTGCTTGTAATTCCACAACATCTAGAGGACAACGGGCATTAACCACTCTATTCAGACCCCATGAAAGCAATCTACATTGTGCTATGTAGTAACACTGTATAAAAATACATTCTGCTCTGGAGACCATTCCATACTCCCCGTTTCCAATAAAGCTCCTGTAGATGACAGAGCCCAACACAGCAAAAATAGTATTCAGCTCCTGCCTCCAGCTGTCACACAGCCCAGCAACATCCAGTGAGCTACATCGCATTGCTAAGAACTCTATGGCTAAAGCAATTGCGAGACTTCGCTGCCACTTCCGGGTGTTCTTCATAATGCATCACGGACGTTGTAGTTTTTTATACCATTCCCTGTAGAGTCTGAGGTAGCTAAATAAAACTACAACAGCCATAAGTCATAGCGCCAGAAATGGGCGTGTTTCCAAGGAAAGGGGCCGTTACGTCTGTCAACGCCTTCGGCAGAGAAGGGGGGGAGCTGCAGCTGGCGGCGAGCGGGGGTAGTGCTTCCGCATTGGAGACCGGTTGGTTGGTGCTGCCGTTGTAGTTGTTGTGGTCTGTGGTGACGGGGCTGCCGGAGGATGAGCCAGCGGTGACCGCGTCCTCTCCGCAGACATGTCTCAGTCTCCTCAGTCCCCGTCACAGATGCAGCAGCAGAAGAGGAGAGATCGGCGCATCTTTTCCGGGACCTGTCCGGACCCCAAGTGCCGGGCCCGACTGTTCTTCCCGGCCCAGGGCTCAGGGAGCATCGAGTGCACGGACTGCGGCCAGAGACATGAGCAGAGGCAGCTGCTGGAGGTGGAGGAGGTCGTAGAACCAGACGTGGTGCTGCACAACCTGCTGAGAAACGCCCTGCTCGGTGTGGCCGGGCCGTCCCGGAGGAACACTGACATGGTGAAGGTGATGGGGCTCTCCAACTACCACTGCAAGCTGCTGTCCCCCATCCTGGCCCGCTACGGCATGGACAAGCAGACTGGCAAGGCCAAGCTGCTCAGGGACATGAATCAGGGGGATGTGTTTGACTGCTCCCTCCTGGGGGACAGAGCCTTCCTTATTGAGCCTGAACATGTAGACACTGTGGGCTATGGTAAGGACCGCTCAGGTAGCCTCCTGTATCTGCATGACACATTGGAGGACATCAAGAAGGCCAACAACAACCAAGAGTGCTTCATACCTGTTCATGTTGATGGGGATGGGCACTGCTTGGTGCATGCAGTGTCCCGGTCACTTGTTGGTAGGGAATTGTTTTGGCATGCATTACGTGAGAATCTAAAGAAACACCTGAAAGAACACCTGGATACATACAAAGCACTTTTCCACGATTTTATTGATGTGGCAGAATGGGAAGACATCATTAATGAGTGTGATCCATGTTTTGTGCCTCCTGAAGGAGTTCCTCTAGGTCTAAGAAATATTCACATTTTTGGACTTGCTAATGTCCTTCACCGTCCTATTATATTGCTTGATTCCTTAAGTGGCATGAGGAGTTCTGGGGACTATTCAGCTACTTTCCTTCCTGGGTTGATCGCAGTAGAAAACTGTAAGGGCAAAGATGGACAGCTCAATAAGCCAATATGCATTGCCTGGAGTAGCTCAGGACGCAATCATTACATCCCTTTGGTTGGTATCAAAGGCAGTTCCTTGCCAAAACTTCCTTTAAAATTGCTTCCCAAGGCATGGGGGGTACCACAGGATTTGATACGAAAATATATAAAGTTAGAGGACGATGGCAGTTGTATTATTGGAGGTGACAGAAGTTTGCAAGACAAGTATCTGCTTCGACTGGTTGCTGCAATGGAGGAGGTATTCATGAACAAGCATGGTATCCATCCCAGTTTGGTAGCAGATGTACATCAATATTTTTATCGGAGAACTGGAGTCATCGGAATTCAACCTGAAGAAGTGACAAGTGCTGCCAAGAAAGCAGTGTTGGAAAACCGCCTATACAAATGCCTCATATGTGGGGCACTTTCAGAACTTCTGGTCCCTCCAGAGTGGTTGGCCCCAGGCGGGAAATTGTATAGCTTGGCGAAAACAACCCACGGTCAGTTGAAGCCAGATAAAAATTACAGTTTTCCACTAAATAACATAGTTTGTTCTTATGATGCCGTAAATGACATTTTGTTACCCGACTTTAATTTGAGCAACTTAACCAGTTGCAACTGGTGCCGTGGTAACTCAGTACGCAGAGTGAAAAATGATTCGTCCATTGTGTATCTGGATGGTGACAGAACTAACACCAGGTCCTATGGTGGCAAATGTGGCTGTGGTTTTAAACATTACTGGGATGGTAAGGAATACGATAATTTGCCTGAAGCATTTCCTATAACATTGGAGTGGGCTGGAAGAGTAGTGAGGGAAACTGTATATTGGTTCCAGTATGAAAGTGATGGCAGTCTGAATAGTAATGTATATGATGTTGCAATGAAACTGGTCACCAAGCATTTCCCAGGAGAATTTGGCAGTGAGATTCTTGTACAGAAAGTGGTTAATACAATATTACATCAGACTGCCAAAAAGAATCCTGATGACTATACTCCTGTGTCAATTGATGGAGCCCATGTTCAAAGAGTTGACGATATTAAACAGGAACAGGACTCGGACTCAAACCTACCAACAAAAATCATTCTCACTGGTCAGAAGGCTAAAACTTTGCACAAAGAAGAGTTAAACATGAGTAAAACAGAAAGGAAGCTCCAGCATAACATTACAGAGCAAGCATCTGTGATGCAAAAACGCAAATCAAACCAGATAAAACAAGAAAATAAGGGACAAGCAAGAGCTTCATCTCCTGGCACTGTCAGAGATAGTCCATCTTCGGGCTCTTCAACTCCCACAAAAACGCCTTATTCCCCAACATCTTCCAAAGAAAAGAAAATCCGTATAACAACCAATGATGGTCGCCAGGCGATGCTCACATTAAAGTTCTCGACAACGTTTTCTGAACTTCGGGAAGGAATAGCCAAAGAGTTAGACATTCCTCCTTACTTACAGTGCATTCGTTTTGGATTTCCTCCGAAAGAGCTTCTGCCACCAAAAGACGGCATGGAAAATGAGCCTGTACCTTTACAACATGGTGATCGAGTGACCGTGGAGATTTTGAAGGCCAAAGATAAACCTGTCCAGCATACCTCTTCCCACTTTGCCCATGCTGTTACAGATGAGGATTCCTCAGAGTCTGCAAAATCTGTTTCCAAGGAGATCCAAGACCAGATTGATAAAGAGATGTACTCCTTGTGTTTGCTGGCGACCCTTATGGGTAAGAAAATTAGTTTTAATATCCCTAATGTTTTTTTGGCATCTAGCAAAATCATTTACATTTACACTACAAATTCAGTTTTATATCTATCTACAGGAAGAAACTGGTGTAAATAATGTTCTTGAGAATATGCATTAGACCAGTGATGGGCCACCTGATACACTCCAGGGGCTGCATAGTGCAGCCCTTAATCTAATTTAACAATACATTTATTCAAAGTAAGAGACAGCTATCTGTAATAAAATATCAGCAGGCATTCTAAACAAGTGTTACAAGCTATACCAAACAAATCTGAAAATAAAGCAGGAAGAGTCTGGGGGCCGCAGGTGAAGGCTCAGTGGTCTGCATACGGCATTAGGGTCTCCTGCTCAATACTGCTTTAGATCTAGCATTAAACTAAAACAGGGGAACACTGCCAGCAGCTGAAGCTAAACATGTTTCATACACTTGCCTCATATTTGGAGTCTTTCACCTTTTATCAGTTTGGGGCCCACATTTAATAGAAGCATTTTATTTCTGAGTCATGGTTCAGTTCTGAATAATGTATTTCCTATTAGTTACTGTGTAAAGGTTAGCTGCATGTAAAAATAAAATGTGACAAGAAATGTACTAAATATATTAAACAACATATAGTAAAATAAATATTTGGTACTGCAGAGTGCTCTTACACAAAGATGCTCTGAGGACCCCATTTTGGCACCCAACAGACAGTATCCCACTTAAGATCATGACCGTGAATCTTCCATTATATTTGCTCACATTTAAGAAAAAGAACGCTGATGGAGCAAGTTAGCACTCATACTCCTAAGACTGGGGTACGCAATGTCTTGCTGTCTGCATGCTAGGAGTTGTAGTGCTAGCTAGAGAACCGTGTGTATGTATGTGTGTATATATATATATATATATATATATATATATATATGTATGTGTATGTATGTGTATGTATATATATATATATATAGAGCACTGATAATACACTGCCAGTGGGTGAGAAGCATACTCTATGCCTCAGGGAAACCTCTGCATTGTATGAATGCTTGGCACCAGGTAATTCATCATCATTGTTTATATAGCGCCAGCAAATTCTGTAGCGCTTTACAATTGGGGTCAATCAGTAATAAACAACCCTGGGTTAAACAGACAGAGGTAAGAAGGCCCTGCTCGAAAGCTTATAGTCTATAGATCAGTGGGAGTTGGATACATGAGGTTAAATCTACATACTGCATATCGGTCCATATTATATTAATACTAGATTGTAATAGTAATTAATATTTTGAGATCGGATTTTATTGGTGATCTGGAACTACCCTTTAACTCCTGCATAGTAGAGATGAGCAAAGTTTTAGCCAGGTTTTGCACAAATCTAATTTTGTGGTCTTACAGGTCATTTCGGGTGCAAAGTTCCAGCAATGCAATCTGTCAGTTGCACGTTTGTTTTGCCATTCTGCACTTATTTCCAAATTCAGCAGGAGAAACGTGTAGAATTCTGCAGCCAAAAGACAGATATTTAGTGGTGCAAGTTCTGATAATTATAATGATCTGTATTTCAGTTATAAGATGTATGACCTAAGAGTAGCACAGTGCTGTCTGATGAACTCTGGTGTTTATTACAACTGTAGATTATGCAGTCTGTCCTTCATGCAGATTTCTTGGTTGGTGTTTAGTGGAAGATGTCCTGATGACTCTTGCTGTAGCAGCAGGAAGAAACATTGTTGGTGTTTAGAAGTATCTGATGTTACATTGTACAGAGGTCAATGTTCACATCAGAGTATTACAGTTCATAGTTTGGCAATCTCTAGCTCTCCCATTGTTTTTAAACTACATGTATTGCAGGGAGTTGTATTAAAGCATGCTAGGTCTATTCTGCACTCTAACAGAATTTGTTTTTTGTATTGCTGTATATGTGGATGAGGTTTTGATGTGAATATGTTTGATCGGTAATCCTTAGAGATGACCTGCAACCCAGTGACTGAGCTCTATGTTGTTTGACTTTTATCTCTCTACTATCTCCCCAGGAAAGTACCACAAAGTGAACTTGAACAAAATGCAGATGGTAAAACTTGTCACTTGTTAGTGCCACCTTCCTTTTACACATCACTGCTCCCTGCGATCTAGACCAGTACATAGTAGTAACATGCAGGATGGACATATCCTCCACATCACCTGTCACCGTGCTCTTGTTAGTCTAGTTCCATGAACAGCGATGACCAAGAAGGAGCTCTGCAGTGTTTTTAGATGCTGCTCAGATTATTATTAACTTTTATTTATAGGGCGCCACATGAGGTCCCCAGCACCTAACAGAGGGCAAAAAACAAGACAGTATATGGTATAACCGTACAACACAGTAAACCATTAACACTACAACTCTCACCACAGCCACCGGGAGATTTGACACACTCTGGGGTAACCACTTGACAACTGGAGGATTTTCAACCCATCATGTCCAGACCAAATTTCTCTCTTTAGGATGTGTCCATTTAAATAAGAATAACTTTTTTTTTATTTTACTTCTTAGTCTAAACAAATTAGTTTTATATTTTAATTTTTACATTTTACATATAGGGCTTTCATTATCATCATCATTTATTTATAAAGCGCCACTAATTGCGCAGCGCTGTACAGAGAACTCGCTCACATCAGTCCCTGCCCCATCTCCCTCTTTGTCTGTCTGTCTGTGTCTGTGTGAGTGTGTGTCTATATTAGGGAATTTAGACTGTAAGCTCCAATGGGGCAGGGACTGATGTGAGTGAGTTCTCTGTACAGCGCTGCGCAATTAGTGGCGCTATATAAATAAATGATGATGATGATAGGCAGCCAGGTCTTTTAAGGAGGCAGGAAGTTCCGCATCTATTGACCTCAAGAGAAAAAAACTCCCAGAGGTCAGATGCAGGCAGAAATGTTTAGGTACATTGGCTGCCTGACTCCTGGGGTTTATCTAACCCTAATTTATATACTTTCTATGCTACCATCATGACTTCAATAGGCATAGGATACAGCAATGTATAAAAGTGTTTTATTCTTATTCATTGAGTCATCATGATGGCTACGAGCTTTATGCAGTGTAATCCATCACTCTCATATCTGCCTGCAGTCTTAGTATTATTACATTAAATAATGATGCAGGATATATCTCAAGAACCAAAAGTGAAGTCTCTGTTCCAAATCTTACCATTTATCTCCTCTTACGTTGTTTTTATTTTTTTTGTTCACTGATCGTTCTTATAAAGGCTAATATGGGCTGTCACAGTTTGGGGCTCTATGTACCAAATACATAGAGCCCTGGTGCTCTGCTATTAATGATCTTATTACCATGGTGCACACCTTGGTGCATAGTCATCTGCAGGACATTTTTGTTT
Organism: Mixophyes fleayi; assembly: GCF_038048845.1. Lineage (NCBI taxonomy): Eukaryota > Metazoa > Chordata > Amphibia > Anura > Limnodynastidae > Mixophyes > Mixophyes fleayi. The sequence continues at coordinate 230,551,001 of NC_134406.1, read as the reverse complement.
CTTCTAATGACAGTCTAAAGAGTAACACGGTAGCAGTGATTTCTGTGCACAGACAAGTGGGTAACTAATTTATATAGTGTCCTATTGTTTGTGTACATTTGTATGTATATCTACATGCAACTTGTCCTGTAAGTGTGTTTGTGAAATACTGCAAGTGCTTATTTGTGTTTTTGTACAAGCTTGTGTCCACATTAGTGTATTATTGTCAGTTCTTTACTTGTTAACATGGCCACACAAGTGACTAGTTTGTGACCTGTTGTCGCAGATCTAGTTGGCATTCAATGGAAATTGTTTTCTTGCGCAACCCTTCTATTAAAAGCAGATTATCTCACACACATGCCTGTGGGATCAACAGCCTACTTGATTGGTCAATCAAGCTAGATCGAATTGGGTTCAGTCTGATTGGATTTTGATTGTTTATGATGGGACCACACAAAGTCCTATTGATTAATGTGATCAACCTAAATCTTACTGTCTAATCCGCTTTATTACTCACTCAAATCGTTGACGTTTTGTGATTCCTTTTGGCAAAATAAATCTGTGGTCTCTGCAGCAAATCTTATAGTTTATTCTAACCATACTTCACCAGTATTATACAGCAAATGTCACTCCATCAGAAATAAATGTACAATACCCAAACCAAGTATATAGTCTCCATTTCTATCAAAATAACAATCAGTGATACTATGTTACTTAATTTGATTTGTGCTTGATACAACCTAGAGCATTGGCTCTTCAGTGATACTTTCTCTCTATTGGTTGCTTAAAATATGATTTAGGGCAATTCCAAAGTAACGGATGTAACTCTCAGATACAATGTTTGTGATAAACATCTGGATTTCTTCACATTTAAAATGCACATAAAGAAGCACATTTTACCTCACTGGGGACTAAATATATGAAGTGTGAACAAGCCTCACCATTCTTGCCTGCTGTAAATAACAATACATTGTTTACATGTAACGGATGTAACCGAGATAGGACATGGTAATTTGTGAAATAAAATACATGTCTGATTTCTCTGAAACTACAACAGATATTTATTACATACTTTTTTACAATAAAGTATAAACCACACAGATTGTTTTAGTACAATTTTCAGGAACGTCATTCTTATTACCTTGTGGAATCACAGTGGCCTAGTGGTTAGCACTATTGCCTCATAGCACTGGGGTCATGAGTTCGATTCCCGACATGGCCTTATCTGTGTGGAGTTTGCATCTTCTCCCTATGTTTGCGTGGGTTTCTTCCGGGTGCTCTGGTTTCCTCCCACACTCCAAAAAACATGCTGGTAGGTTAATTGGCTGCTATCTAAGTTGACCCTAGTCTCTCCCTCTCTCTCTGTCTCCCTCTCTGTCTGTCTGTGTGTGTGCGTTAGGGGATTTAGACTGTAAGCTCCAATAGGACAGGGACTGATATGAATGAGTTCTCTGTACAGCGCTGCGGAATTAGTGGCGCTATATAAATAAATGATGTTGATAATGATTACTTTGACAATATTTAATGGAATGTATGAGTAACAGACGTAACCTGAAAATCGTCAGGGACGTATTCATCAAATACATTAATCAGGAAATGAAAGGCCCCTTACATGAACTGGTACAGGGTCATTTACATTTATAACAATGTTATCAGATGGGTAACATATCTCATCTTCTTTTGGCCATACCCACCCACCTCTGGCTGGATGAATCACCCACACACGCAAGTCTCCATTCTCATGTATATCAGTGACAGTCCCATAAAATTCGCCATTGTCATACTTTACTACAGCAAAGTAATCTTTCTTAGCAATAGATCATCAGTGGGCACAATCGGTATATGCCTGGTAGCCATTACTGAAATAAGACAATATGGCAGGATATCATGTGACACACTGTTATCAATCCATTTTTTAAACTACTGTAGACTGACTGATGCACTGGGACATTCATTTTATGAATATCCCAACTTTTTTTTTCATGACCCATGTCCACTTTTTGTTGGAATTGCCCATTACTGGTATACATGGTACTGCTGTGAGCAAGGTTTTTCTTTAAAAACACAAAAAAAGTTTTCTGGCCAGCCCAACATATGAATTAGTGGTTATTACTACTACTGAGAGCTGATTTCTGCTGCAGCGCAGGTGGCTCTTGTAACTGCATCAAGTCATCGCTTGAGCCTGTAGTTACCAGGTTTATGGAAGCACCACTTACACCAGACTGTGCCTGCTCTGCTTCCTTCTACTCTGCATGTCTATTTAGCCCATGTGTGCTCATGTGGATCAAGGAACTCTGTAGGAAGTCATGAATTGAGGTCATTAAATGGAATCCAGCAGTCCCCTCAAAGTTTTAATGTTTTATTATGATGCTTTAAGCCTTTGATTAGTGTCTGAAAGGATATTTCAATTTCTTGATGAAAGATCATTGGAGCCCAAGGATCACCCTGCCTCTTCAGTGTTCAAGACCTGGAGTGGACTGAACTGTGGTTTAAAAAAAATGGCAACCAATCAGATTCTAGCTGTCATTTTTTAGGATGTACTAAATAAGTGATAATTAGAATCTGGTTGCTATAGGCAACATCTCCACTTTATCAAACCCGCAGTTTAGTAAAAATACCACTAAGTCTCCATGTTGTCTGAAGCAAAGTCTCTTGTGCCTTCCCTACCTGAAATCACATAGGCAGAAGACTATTGTTGTAGCTGTCCATTTATGTTGCCAAGACACTTTAATACAGATTACTGTCTCAATCTAGGATATTCCATTATTCAGGAACCATTTCTTTATTCTACTGTACTTGTCCCTAGCTTTCTATCGCCAGTTACAAACATTTGGGGGGTGGGGGGTTTCATCTAAGCTCTTCAAATCACTGAACTTTATCTGGTTTTCCATCAAGACAGATGTCATTTTATTCCTAAAGAATTGCATCTAATTTCATCCTAGCGTAGGGTCTGTCCTCCAGATCTTTTCTTTCTCTAATTCAGAACAGAGAGAATAAGTTACAGAACAAGTTGTATCATATTTCTAGAGTTATATCTGCAGAAAGCCCTAAAGCTGAGAAAATGTGTATAATCATTTATGTGGTGCTCCAGATTCTGCAGGGTCTGACATAGTTGACATACATGCAAACAGTATGATAAAAGGTTTAGTGGTCTCGGACGGATGGGGGGGATGACGCAAGTTGAGGGAGGGTCCGCAATTTTTTTTTCTCTTGTCCCCCCCCCCCATCTGGGCCCCCTGAGAGCCGCTAGGCCCTAGGCAGGTGCCTAGGTTGCCTAGCTGTAAATCCGGCCCTGGATAGGAGGCTCCTGTCAAACGAATATGGGAACATTCTGGTGTCCCACACTTCTATAGGAAAGTGATACATACATTCAACTTATTGTTCTATGTACTGATGTGCATAGAGTCCCACTGCTACATTTTTGGAACAGGGCGGCACCAAATCTAATACTTCATTATTGCATATAATGCAGCTCTGCTCAAAAACATTGAAGGAGATGGAGAATATTGGGGCACAAAGGAGGGGAGAGAATAAGGCAACATGGTAACGATTCATCTGTTTCCTCGCTCAACCCCGACTCTTCCTCCATAGGGTCAGAGAAGAGACAAATATGGAGGAAAGAATTGGAATACGCCACTCTCTCCTCTATTTCTGTCTTAAAATGTGAACCCCATGAAATTTTGACTATTGGAAAGAGCCGACTGGTCCATCTAGTTTGCCCAAAATGTCTCAATGGTTTTTTAATGTTAACTATTTTATGGGGTGGCAGAGGCAGCAATCACACCGTGGTTACTGTAACAATGTTGTTTATCTGCTTGCTCTTCTCTTGCAGGGGAAGATGTTTGGTCATATGCTAAAGGTCTCCCTCATCTGTTCCAGCAAGGAGGTGTCTTTTACAATATAATGAAGAAAAACATGGGTACAGTACAACTTTCTTATATGAACTTTTGGATTATTTCCATTCTTTGAAGTATCATAGTAAAACAGTTTTATGCTTATAGTATGGTACAATAACCCCTAAATTATCAAATAGAACGGACTGTGGATATGATATATTTTTCATATTAGGAAATTCTTACATTGTATTAGTACACATCTCAAATTAATATGAACAAGGGCTTAAATGCCATTAGACGGCCACATTGTGATCTTTAACCGATGGCACGTTGGCATTTTGGACTAGGAAACAGTCACAAAGAATTGCTTTAGCTATCTGCATGTATTGACAACACATGCCACTGACACCTCCCCATACTTACCTGCACAGCCCGGAGCTGGGAAGGAACGAGGGGTAGAGCCCACGGTGCAGAATGCATTGCACTAACTCCTCTTCCTCCTCTGGTTGTACTGAGTGATCTTTCTGCAGTGTGCAGCAGAGGTCACATGACACAGAAGCCAGCTGCTCCCATTCAGTCTTATTCTCTGCTTTATAATAAGAGAGAATGAGGCAGATCTGGAGCAGTTGGCTGGATCGGTAGGTGAAGGCTCATTGGGTTGCTGAGGGCCCGCTGATCGCCTGTTGCCAACCACTAAATTAAAACCTGGTATTTAATCAACCTCCAGTATTTTATTACTCTGTGGGGGGTATTCAATTGACGGCGTGATCACCGTAAAGCCCGTGCTCGAAAAATATTACCGTTAATACGGTAATATCTCGCTGGATTTCAGCTCGCAGCTCCGCGAGCTGAAATCCAGCGAGTAAATTACCGTATTAACGGTATTTACTCGCAATATTACCGTATTAACGGTAATATTTTTCGAGCGCGGGCTTTGCGGCGATCCCGCCGTCAATTGAATACCCCCCTGTAAGTTTCATTATTCATCTTTCTCTTCTGCCACTGTAACTTTGTAACTTTTTGTTTGCTGTTGTTGCTTAAGTCCCCCCCTCTACATCACTGGTCCTTATCACTCTTCAGTGTAACATAATGTGTCATAACGTTATTGTGCTATTCACTATGATGTGCATGCTGGGAAATTTCCCATATCTGAGAGATATATATTTATTGCTCGGCAAATACAAGCAAGCTGTCCACCATTTGTATTCCATTCCACTGAGAGCTCTGCACATTTATTGTTGTTAAATCGGCTCATGTTAATACTAACTGCAGAAAAAATAATTTTTCACTAAATAACAAATGGCCGTATAGTTTTAACATAAAGGGAAAATAAATGGTCATGTAGAACAGAGGCAGGACTAGCGTACTGTGGCCCCCAGTGCGGGGACAGGGGGCCCCATTATATCCATGGGCCCCGGTGCACGACACCTGCTGCACCAGATGTAGAATATATTTTCTCTGGACTAAGAGAAATCTAGGTGTACTATGTATTTCACGCTACCTTCTATGAGTGCTGCTTACATCTCCCACCATTAACAGCTCATGTTGCTATTCCCACCTATAATTTATTCACGCTTAAATTTTTTTAAAAAATTGTAGCACTAAATCTCATATTTAATCCTCCAATATACATAAAACTAAGATGTAATAACGTTTTGTATCTGTTTTTAGGTGTGGTCGATGGAAAGCATTGCACATTTCCCTACCTCCCTAACAAAACCTTTGTGTACAATGCGGCTGAAGACAGGCTGGAACTGTGTGTGGATGCCGCAGGCCATTTTCCCATTGGTCCTGAGGTTGAAGAATTGGTGAAAGATGCATTAAGCCAAGTGCGTTCCGAGGCTTCTTCTAGAAGCAGAGAATCTAGTCCCTCTCATGGACTGATGAAACTGGGCAGTGGAGGTGTAGTGAAGAAGAAATCGGAGCAGCATCACAATGTAACAGTCTTTCAAGGCAAAGGACACTCGTTGGGTACAGCCTCTAATAGTCCAGAACATAATCAGAGAACAAGAGCTGCATCAAAGCCTAGCTCAACTAGCTTTAGTAACATCGCAACATATACCGATCCTCCTTCATTCACTTCTACATCCAGCGACAGTGAGCTTATTAGGGTAGCCCCTGGAGTTATCACCATGAGAGATAGCCGTCAACTTGACCCCAACTTAATTGAGGCCCAGCGGAAAAAATTACAGGAAATGGTTTCTTCAATTCAGGCATCTATGGATAAACACTTACGAGATCAAAATGCAGAGCAGTTGACGGGGTCCGAGACATCTCCAAAGAAGGGAGAATGGCTTTCCTCAAAGTCTGGGAGCAGTCCTTCAAGAGTGACTGGTGACACAACTGCAGGACCTGTAGCAACAGGTAGTAGTGCAGGGAGTTCTGTGGCAGCATCATTGTCTGTGAGACCGAAAGTTCAGTCCGCGGTCTCTACAGAAGACGCAGAAGAGATGGACAGCCAGGATGCAGAAATAGCCAATATAGCTGAGCCAATGGATCACTCATGATTGGGGAGTGATTCTAAGTAAAAGAAAATACAGAAATATATATTAATATGTAATAAGATGGCTGGGCCATGGTGTGAAATAGTCCTTTACATAATTCTTGTACATTTAAAAGAATATTAAACTCCTTTTCGTTGCATGAAAATGTGTGTAATTTGGGTGGGGGTGATAAAAGCTTTCAGGGTTATTTTAGCTTTTAAATGACAGAGTAATAATTTGTTAATGAAGGTCTTTACATTTTGCAGCAATATTGCTGCATTCACTGCGTTTGAGAATGTCAATGTGCTTCTTTGCATACACTCACAGTCTGAATGTGATGGTGAATCTGTACAGCAAGCTAAACCAATACTTAACCTATCTGCACTGGTAACCAATGATGTCCCTTAGGGCACAAAGAGCCTCAGTGATGTCATTAGTTCCTAGCATTTTGATAGGCTGCATTCTCATGAAATAGCTGCCTCTACTGTGCAAAGGTTACAGGTACATTTAAAGCAACCTGTAGCTATCCAGTAGTTGCAGAAAAACAAGCATCAGCAGGGCTCTATATCGATATGATTTACAGCATTACATTCAGACTTTTCTCAAAGATTCTTTGGTTTGCCTGCAAAAACCATTTAGGTTCATATTTAGTTATTTAGTTAAGAACCTCACAGTAAACCGGCTGTGAAAATGTCTGAGGTTCACAACAGTCGTTATGACTGAAACTGTAAACTTAACACTGATGTATCGCACCTCTTTTAATGCTTGAATCATAATCCAGAGTGCCTCAATTTCCCTCTTTACTGTTCCTAAATCTATTGGTGCTTTAGAACAAGTCAGAAAATTGACCAAAGTGAAAATATTGTCTAGAAAAGAGCTGAGAGACATTTGATCTGAGTTTATATTTAATAAAGGCATGTGAACATTATGCTTGATTGTTTTGGAAGGGAGATGTAATTAGTTGCACTTTTTATTTCAATTTATGACCTGTAGATGTTATGCATTTTAGAAATAGTATTAACTCAAATATTTGATTTAGCTGGTAGGATTAAATAGATCAGTGATTGGCACATAACTCTGAAGGTGAAGTCCTGTTAGAACACATAATTACAGCTGGTGAGTTCGGTGGGTGACCTCTGACCTCACTGGACATTTTGTTCATTCAGGATATGGCTCGTAGGTTATAAAGTCAGAAACTAACAGCATGTCTTTATCATATGGAAATGTTTTATGAAATGTTGAGCCTTAAGCTGGCCACACACTGTGAGATCAGATTGTTTGGGCGTGTGACTGAAGGACCTTTATACATAATTTGGCCACACACATGATTGGCCAAATTGGACATGTGTGGTCGTCCTGAGGACAGGCTGAGTGCACAATTTGCAAAGTGTGCTTTTTATTTCCATTCTTATGTTTGACCCAGTGACCTTACAAGTATCCTAATGGGGATCAACAGTTTTCCAGGTTCCACTCTGCCTAATTCTGATCAAATTTCATAGGTCTTTAATCAGATTGATTTGTACACAACTATTGCAAAGCTGTCCCAACTTGATCTTCCTGTATGTGGCCAACATTAGTGTTGTTTACTTTGTACTCAACTCCGTTTATCAACACTTGTTTTGAAGTTAATTGTGGTGTCTTCTTATTAGCAAGGTTAGCTAGTTGGTGGGGGTGATATTTATATGTTGGTGATGGCTTCACTTTAAAGGGTAACTCCAGCTAAAATGACACTTTTACCTAACTGTCAGAACTGGAAGACATTGTGTAGAAATCACTAGCACAGCAACCTTTTTTTCCTGCCATTGACAAGGAGACATTCAAACAACATTGGTAGAGCTGCAGAGTTTGAATGTGCCCTTTTCCCTATTGCCATCACAGGAGCTAGACCAATTGCAGCACTAGTGGGGGTAAGATTTCTCCATTCACAGGGATGCTGAGCAAAATGTCAATTTTAGCTGGAGTTACCCTTTAACACTGTGCACATTTGACTTGCTGTCACTGAAGCAGTTTGTGGATAGTCATCTCCGTAGCTTTTGTCTGTAGATACCACGTGTGAGATTTTTGGTTGGCCGTTTATTGTATTTAATGCAAATATAAGTGCATTTACTGAATCCTACAGAAAACATGACATGACATTAGTTCTCTACTTCTATTTCTCAGTATTTATTTTTTTTCTCCAACATCTGGTCTTGCCTGCTTGCATGTAGGGCGAAAATGTGTTTATTGCATGAATATGATGGATGGCATCAATTGATGTAACTTAGTACAGTTTTGTATGATATGTTTATGTTGACAATTCCATGAGACATCACTAAATCTAGACTGAAGCTACTGGTATAAGATTAATGTTTTACACTTCAATAAATACTAATTTAGGTGCTAGACTTAAGCATATTTGTTCAGGGCATTCATATACACCAAGCAATGCATCCTATCCCTGGCTTCTTAATAACTCCTTATTAAGCTTACCTCCCTTCTAAGTACCCCCCTCACCTCCTACCACCCCATCTTCCATAGAGCTGTATTGTGAGCAAGGTGGTTCTCGACCGCCCCCCCCCCCCCCCCCCCCCCAATCCCTCTCATCCGGGTATACATGGAGGTTTAATTGAGAAGGCCCAGCTGGTTCTTAGATTTGACTTCCTAGACCTTTGCGGTTATTGTTTAGTTATTTGTCATTGTTAGCTTACTTTTACAATCACCTTGAAATATGTTGAGCCATATACAGAAATGTTACTTTCTGTATCTACAAACAGCAGATGTCTGTATCGCAGTGTGTGGAAAAGTGACCGTGTGTTAGAAAGAATACTGAAATCACTAATTGGATTACACTGCTATCTTTTATTAGATGTATAATGTGTACTATACACTTTTTTTTGAAGCACATTTTTATATTTACTTTGGAATTTGTTGTTTTAATTGTTGAAGAGACTAATTAGAGTAGATGTATATCTGAAAATATGGACATCAATGTTGTCTTTAGTGGTCAGTATAGCACAATAACCAGTGAAACTCGTGATAAACAGTAAGGGATATACACTTCTAATAAACATACAGAAGCAGCACTAATATCTGCTTAGAATATATACTTATGGTGGTATCGCATGATAGTGCTATCTGATCTTACAGTTTTGTAGTTTATCTACCTACAGAATGAACAATGCTGATACGAGATGTTCTCTGGCTCTTAGATCTGTGCACATATTGCTGTGGGCTCATTCACACCTGTCGGCGGTTAATGCGCTTTTCAGCAGCCAAGCCACTTCTGAAAACCTCATTAACGATAAGGTGACTGGTTTCTTAAGGACTATTTTCCACCATTGCACTTTAAGGAGTTAATGACATTGTTTAAAATGTTACTGCACGGCACACCCTATTTTTCCTGCATTAACTTGTGCTGCCAATACAATGGATTGTATTGGTAAAAGCGCATTGAATACACATCACTAAAAATGTCTAAAGCGCACATTCATTTTCAAGTGTTTTTATCTATATTTCTAACAAATAAGGTGTGAATGAGCCCTGAAACCTATTTTTTTAGGCATTACTTAGCAAAAACCTATGCTTTGTATATTCTATAAAACAAGTATTGTATGTTCACAAATCAGCTTTGTGAATGTGAAAGTTATAATTGTTTACAGATGGGGGAATATTACAGTACTTTTTATGTACTGTGTAGTATATATATTTGCATTGAAGATACAATGATATTGGTAGTAAACTATATACAATGATATAAAATAATTTTACAGCAAGTTGCAGTTTATTGCATCCTCCAGTATGATGGAAATAACGTAAGCAAATGGTCTTTTTTTCCCCCCCAATTTCATGTTACATTAGTGTTTGTCTATTGGTAGTTTGACCCTTTATAAAGCAGTTTTGCTGTTCAGTGCACCATAGATTCATTCCATAAAATTTATGTATTTGTTTTGTATATTACTGAAAAAATTCAGCTATCACATTCCATTTAGGTGCAAATACAATATTCACATTGTATTTGTAAATATATCATAACTAAAACAGCGCCGTATCCTGTAGATTATTAAATAGGTGTACAGCTAAATGATAACTTCTCTCCATATTTATGCGTGAAGTTGGCACAATCCATTTTGGGATTTTACGATCTGACTTACTTTGTATACTTGGTGCCTATTAATATTCTTATTGTACAGAATGCATTAATTCCTGCTATGAGTTGGGCTTGGTTTATAATACCTGGGAAACCAAAAAAATGTGGATTCCCTGTGACGCATTAAGTTACATCTTGCCTTTTATTATAATTTTTTTAATGTCAGTTTATCCTTAATTTTAAAGGTAACTTCACTCAAAACTAATTCAAAAATATTTACTGGGCTAAACTCTTGATACTTGAAGTAGGACTTTTGCCTGAAATTGCCTGCACAGAAACTCTGGTGTTTTAACATATTGGTTGCGAATAACGGAACTTCTGTAACTAAAGCTGTAGTCACGGAAACAACCCGTACATCTACAGTTTGTTTCCATAGTTGCTAAATATAGTCTATTATCTATAACATACCTTGAAATACGCATAACCTATATGAGCTTGACTATTTCAGCTTAAATATTGGCAGTTCTGATTCATTCACTTGTATTGTGTCGTACCTGCATGAAGTATAAAGTGACTTACAGCATATCTGTTAAATTGGAGAAACACTGTTTCTGAGGTTACAACTACTGATTTCAGGAAAAAGTTCTATGTCAAGTCAGGAGTAATTTGTACCCTGCATTATGGTTTTAATAAGGTTAAATCATTTTATTGTTTTGAGTGGTGTTACCATTAAAGATATTTGCCTTAACTACTCTGTGCCATTTATGTGCAATATTTTAGTTTGTTTATCCTATAGAATCAAATTATATTTCCACTTTCATATTTTAAATTGGCTTAACCATTGCATACAACTTTAAGTACAGTTGGGAATATAATGTCTGGATATCTTCATATTTTAAATGCACCTTTTGTCTATGTACAGTAGAGGCAGCATGTAGTAGGCTGATCCAGAATTCATGAGAATGCAGCCTATCAATCAATTAGGAACTAGTCACATTACTGAGTGTGGCTCAGTCTCCACTTTGTATACACTTTATACAGTCTGGTCATTTTTCAAGCACAGTAAGAGGATAGCATGCCAAAGCTCCTTAACTACTTACAGACACTTGTGTTTTCTTATTTATAGGGGAAGTATTACTTTCTTATTTATTAACCCCTTTGCTATCTAGTACAAAAGTATAGTTCTTATGCTGCCATGACTTGGCATATATTGAAGCTCTCTACTACAATCTTGGGTAGCCTCATGCGGTTGTGGAATTAAAAGTCCCAGATCTTTGTCTTTATTCACTTACCCATGTAATCAAAAAGATTGAATATTCTTTTCTTCTTCCGCCTTTAATCTGTCTGTTCATTTGCTTCTTTAACATTTCATCACTGATTGTGACAGTTTAACCTCACACACTGTATATGTTTTAGTAGCCCGTTTGTGTGTTTACATTAGATTTTTCCAATAACTTTTCTTAGCCCAGACATTTTAGTTATTAAATATTTCTGCATGGTAATGCCGCTTATGGAAATGAAGATCACTAATATTCTCACGTATTATTCTCAATGACCACGTGGGGAAACCTCTTCAGCTAACAATCGCATTTTGCAGAAGCACTTAATAGACTTTTAAGCTTTAATACTTAATAATATCATTTTCATTGAACATCTAGCACTTTTCAGTATCCTGGTCTTGATAATCATATATCCAAAAATAGGCAAGGCACTATTCCTTATGGTGGTAGTGCCTCTGTTTTATTTTGGATGTTGCCTCTAAATGAGAAGTGTGGTTTCCTCTGCCAGTACTTAGGGGATAGTGCCGATGTTAGGGCTAAAATCTCCGCTGATGACCATAGTCGCTAGCAGTGGGCACAGCCGGACATCGCAAGCAATTACACCTTCCCCACAGAGTCACTTACCTGCATTCCAGATAAGTTAGCTCAGTGACAGGGCTGTGCAAATCCATAAGTAGCTAATGCGCCTAGAAAAAAATACTAACTTTTTCTGAATTGCAAAATCCAACTGACTTCTAAATTTGCTGGCTCTTGAGTTCTACACTATTTAGCTCACTCCTGCATTATTAGATTGAAGCCATGCTTCCTCCAATAAAGACTGACCATATCGGTCGGTCAGTCAATGCTGCAAGCTGTGCCAGCACCGTGCCTGTATGTGGCAGTGTCCCGCCTCTGCGCTGAACCATCCTGTTTATTATGTGGGAGGATCCATATCTAGGCCTTCCATTGATGGAGTTGTATATGGGGAGCAGCAGCAATTGATGGTAATGAGGTTTTGAAGTAAAAGGATTTTTGCCACATATTTATATGTCTGAATCTTGAGCCTAAAGAGAAACAATGATTTCTTTGGCTGCTGGATTGGCACTTCGGTTCCATAAATTAGCCTGAAGAAATGACCCTTTGAAGCAGACTTCTTATGCGCAGTGGCCTGTTGTATCAGCCTTGTATAGAGTGGACCAGCACTCAGTCTATAAAAAACACTGGATCTGAAATGACTAACTTCTCTGCTTTAACCTTTTTCAGAGATATGAAACCAACACGCACTTGGAAGTGTCACATTATCGCATTATGTGTTTTCACATTAAGTTTTCTGTAAAAGAGGAAAGTTTATAGGATCCAAATTACAATAAAAACTTTATACTGTGAGCAAAGTCACTTATAGCTTTCTAATACAGGCCCATACTGCCTCTAAAAACAGATTATGGTATAGATCTGTACATAAAATGTGTGTGTGGTGTATAAAATGCTTTCGGCACTTCTGAGAGCAATAAGAATTGGAGAACATATAGATTTGTTGTTGTACGGCAGGTATTTTTTTTTTTTTATTCATAAGAGGTGCACTTTAGAGAAGAAATGCAGAATAAAAATACAATATGTAGATAGAAACTGTAAATACATGGAAGGGAAATCTTTGTAGAGTGATTACTGCTAAGCATAGGGTAGTATTGAACTATTTTTGTTGCACTGGCTTTTCTTCAGCCATTGATTTTGTTTTGTGATTGCTGTGCTAACTGACTTTTTTATTTGTAATGTAACAATAGTGTATAATAATAGTATATAGTGTACTATACTACACTTGACTGTACAGTATTTGAAGTTGGATTGCTCTATTAAACAATGTTAAGTCTACCTTCGCAATGGTTTGTGTGTCCGTTTCATTCATTTCCAAAATGTTGCATTCTTGTTTTGCTCCAACAAGTAAACCCATACACCTGCTTTCATACAGGTAGCTTCCATTATATATCTAAATATATTTGCCAATGAAAAATTATATTTATTTGTATAAAACACAGTGCAGTAATCCCATTATTTTGATTACTCTGGGTAACATTGCTATGCAGCATTGGGACTAGTGGAATCAACCAGGTTCCAGGCACCTTATGGAGACTTCCCAGGGCAGAGATCTATTTTGTATGTTGCTGTTAATGTATTCATTTGTGCATTAGATGATCTGAGCTGTACTGGAGGTAATGTATCAAATAGTGATTTTTGCAAATCGACGATATCTGGCCACTTTGCATGGTAAATTTAAAGCTGCAATAGCTTTAAAGCCAAGTTTTGCCTTTAAAGCTATTGCCGCTTTAAATTTAGTATGCAAGTCATGGAATATCGGCGATTTGCAAAAATCACAATTTGATACATTTACCCCCTGATGTCACTGCAGGCTGCTTTCCCCACCAGGATTGCATTATGAAAAGATACAGAACCAGCAAACTGCTGCTGTGATTCACAGAAACTACGACAAAAAGTAAAAACAAAACAAAAACAGAGTTATATTTATTGGGTATTTATTAGATTTGCTACATGTAACATTTAATGATGGCATAAGTCAGTGTTTTCCAAACTCAGTCCTCAAGTACTTTTAACAGTGCATGTTTTCCATATATCTTTGCTGGATCATAGGTGTATTCATTACTGACTGACACATTTTGAAAAATCCACTAATTAATTTACTTGTGACCTGGAAAACCTGCACTGTTATGGGTACCTAAGGACTGGATTTGGGAAACACTGCTTTAAGTAGCTTAAATTTACTCTAACTTTAGTGTTTTAAACATTTGTAATATGTATAATTTTAAAATATCTTAAATTTTAAAGATGAACAAATTCTAAGCAGATTTGTTTTAAGGAGCAGTTTTTGGTGAAATATTTTCAGGTCCTTTCAGGTTGCAAGGAGTTAAATAATCGTGACCACAAAGTTAAAATATCAATCTTTTATAGCAAACAAGTAAAAATATAATAATATACTTAGCTTCGATAGTTCTCTTAGTAATATGTTTAATCGGCAATTGTGCAGGGCCTCTCCCTCTCTCTCTCCCCCCCTCTCTCTCTCCCCCCCCTCTCTCTCTCCCCCCCTCTCTCTCCCCCCCTCCCAGCATTAGTATCACCTTTCAATAACACATAATACGTCTGTCATATACCCTGAGCCACAATTTCTCTCTTCAGCTTCTCTGTCTGCTATCCTGCAGGGAGCACCCAAACCTTCCCACCAGGTATTGAGTATTCAATCTCCTGAGAGATATGCACATTTTTGGCCATAACCAGTATAGAGCCTATGGGCTCTCTCTCTATTAACTGGAGGTGGCCATGAACTGTGAGGCTAACACACCTCTCCCCTGTCTCATCATGTGTAGCTCTATCTTCCCATTCACATGTTTTCTTTATTTTTGGCATGGGGATGAAATACAGAACCTCACTGTCCTTTATCTGTAAAATATCTGTAGCAAAAACCAAAGCAACTACTCCTTCATCCCTGTATTTGCCTGAAGGATCTTCCCCATATGTTTGTGTAAAAGGTGAATACAGTGAAATTGCATGTTGACGATTAACGTCTAAATGTTTCTTTGTACGTATGATTACAGCGTGTGGGGGCCTAGGATTTGGAGGAGTCGGTAATCTTTACAAGGGTGACATGTCTCCTCCCACTGACCTTTCATTCAACAGACACACTGCATCCTGAAGGACCTTATCCCACCCCTTCAAAGTACGCATGGGCGTTTTTGTTTTTTTTAATCTGATCCTTCATGAGCCCATTCATTCGTTCAATTAAGCCTGCTGTTTGAGGATAATAGTGAATGTGGTACAGCCAGTACACTCCCCGATCAGCTGCCCATTGCTTGACTTGTCTACCAGTGAAATGAGTTTCACTGTCAGATTGAATTTCTTTCGACACTCCATAATGAACTGTCAGGTCTTCCAGCATTTTGATTGTAGCTCCTTGATCTGCACTGGCAGAGAGGGCCTGACAACTAAGACTCTTGAGTAGGTGTCTACTGCAGGACAACAGTATTTCACTCCCCCTATGCCTGTTGGTAGTGGTCCAATAAAGTTGATTTTTCACACCTGTCCAGCTCTTTGTCCTCTATATGGAGCCGACATCTCCAGTCAATTTCTTTCTATAATTCAAGAGTTGACATGTTTCACACTTATTTCTCTTGCCATTAACTGGGTCATTGGATTGCCTTTTCTTTGTGCCCAGGCATTACGTGCCTTCTGCTCCTCTAGGGCCACATTGAGCATGAGCCCATTCTGCGAGGTTGTACAGCTCTGTCTTCTCTTGAGGTGACGGTTCTACTGCCTTGATTTGCATCAATGCATCAGCAACTGAATTTCATTCAAGTTCAGTGTGAGCATTGACATGGCCCATTGACACTTGTCTCTGATTACACTTATTCCATATTTCAGTACACACCTTTGTTACTCCCCAGATCACCTTGTCATGGACTTTCCAGCTGTTTTGTTGCCACATTGGCATCTAGGTTTACAGACCTTTGAATACTGCTCAGCTATCGTAGATTATAAGCGGCCTTCTGTTTCTTCCAAGATCATCAATAAAGCCTTGAGTTCTGCATACTGGCTGGAACATCCTTCTCCTGACTCCTTGATGGTCTCTTGTGTCTGTGGTTGGTAGGCTGCTGCTGTCCAGCTGTGGCCATTCAATGTCGTATGACCGAGCTATCTGTGAACCAAGCATATTTCAGCTGCTCTTCTGGAAGTATAGCATATGGTTCGGCCACTTGCACTGGCCTCCTCTTATCTGGAGTTGAGGTAACTCTCAGTGCTCTCAGAGTTCACCATTCCAGCAATATTTGTGGAAACGTGTGAAGGTTCTTGACCTGATACTTCTCCTCTTTCTTGTAGGTACCATTTCCACTTCTACAGAGTCTGCTTCTGAGCTACAACAGTATGTGCTCCCAGTCCTTCTTGTCTCGCCCAACCAGCCACTGGCAATTCTGTTCTCACGTCACTGGTTGTTTAGTGGTACTCTGAACATGTTGTAAGGCTGTGTATGCTGTTAGAAGAGTCTTTTTGAGATTACTGTATATTCTTTGTGCAGACGCAAATGGCTTGACCCAGAAACCAATGGGTATCTTCTTTTCTTCATTGTTTGCGCTCTTCTGCCATAGGCCCCAGGACATACCATGATCTGCTACCGTCATGTCCAAGTAGACTGGCTGATCCACCTGGATTGCTTGCTTGGCCTCTTGGAAAGCGTCTTCTTATTCTGCAGTCCATACAAACTCTAATTTCTTTCTGGTAACATTGTATATAGGCCTTAAGATGAGGCCCAAATGAGGAGCAAACAATCTCCAGTAGCCAAGTGTACCCAAAACTTTCTGTGCTGTTTTTGCACTGGTGGGAGCCTTTATCTGAGATATTGCTTCTCGGACTGGGTCAGGTATTCTCTTTGGTCCTGTCCAGATCATCCCCAGAAACGTTACAGACTGGGCTGGGCCTTGCACTTTGTCTCTGTTGATTGCCCACCCTTGGCTCTCCATGTGCTTGATCAGTGTCTGTATTTCCTCTGCGACTTGCTTTGCTGTATTTCCTGACAGCATGATGTCATCAATGTAGTGGTGAACACTGCAGCTGAGCTCTGGACTGACCACGTCTAAATGTCTAGATACCAGGCCGTGACAGATTATTGCACTGTGTTTATAGCCTTGGGGGACTACCTGTAAGGTGTATTGTCTTCCCTCCCAGATAAATGCAAACTGATCTTGACTCTCTGGTGCTATTGGGATAGAGAAAAATTCATTAGCCAAATCGATCACAGCATGCCATTCTCCTGATGTGTCTTGTAACTTCTCCACAATAGTTCTCATGTCAGGAACTGCTGCTGGCAGAGGGGGCGCAACTTTGTTTAACTCCCTATAGTTGATAGTGAGGCGGTATGTTTCGTCTGGTTTCCTAACCAGACAAAGAGGTGAGTTATAGGGGCTACTTGCGTCTCTGAACACACTGGCTTTAAACAAGTTGTCAATAGTCTGTGTAATTTCTTCATGACCTCCATGTATGCGATATTGCTTGAGGTTCACTGGTGCAGCTGGCAGTGGAATGTAAACTGGTTCCCATTTAGCATTCCCTCTAACTACAGGTTACCCGCAGAAATTGTGAGGGCTTTTATAGAGCAACCAGGCATGTAATGTCCACTGGGGGTATCTATAGATTACCCCCTTAGGTTGTCCATCCCAATTATATTTTCTGGTAATGCAGAGACCAACACTTCAGCATGGGACCATGTCCAATCCGCATTCGGCAGTGAACCCTGTGTCAAATAACGCCATACATGATGTCACTGACTCTCCCCCTCCCCACTTGATTGCACAATTTGCCTAAGGGCGTCAATCTTAAATTTTCAGTGTATATTATTATATTTTTAATCACCTGCCATGGTAGCTGGTGTGCCAAAGACCCGCGGTCCCGTCATTGGAGAGGCTTGGGGACTTTCCAAGTTGTTGTCAATGTAGGAGGTGCATGTCTAGTGTCCCAACCCATCTCATGTAATGCATCCCTCGCGTCCTGATAGGGTAATGGACGTGGAGGAGGGGGAGGTGTTGATGGGAGGCCATGCTCAGGCACTTCCTCGTCCACTCCATTCGTTGCTATGTACTTAGATTGCACTGTGCCACCACCCTTCCCCTTCTTGCTCCCTTGCAATGCTTTCCACTTTTTAAAAAGCTCTTGTGGTTTTCCGTCTATTTCTGCTTTCAGAAAACCAGCATTCATCAAATCAAAGAACATCTGTTAACTGGATACTTTATATCTTACTGTCTCTTTTCCCTTTTGCATTACTTGTGTTACTCTGCTGTGGGCGACGCTCATATCTTTCCCCTAATGCAGCTAATTGTCCTAACGACTCACACACCTGCCACATAGTCTTAACCTCATTAGGATATGTATCAAGGGACAATGTGGTGAACAGTGGGGTCCTATAATTATATGGGGGCATACTTAACTAGCAAACTAGTTACCCTGCCTGTCACTAGTCCGAAATCAGGACCCTCCCATTTAGGATTTATCTCACCTCTTGTCTTTTCCAAACCACTCATACATCCCAACACTCTCAACCGATGTATACCCTCCCCTATGTCATGCCACGGAGTTTGTGGTGCTAAATAACTGGGGTAGGGGTAAGCCTTCTAACTAATGTCAATAATGACCATACTCCTGCTGTATGTTTGGCTCTCTGCAAATACAGCTGCACTATGGAATCTTTAAGTAAAGATCCTAGCTGTCCTGCCTCTGAACCTTCAAACATAATGGTATCTCCACCCTCATCCCAAATGTGTAATGTCCATTCTAGCAGCCCTTCCCCCTCTCTCTGCCTAAAAGGTGTTCCCAAAATCTGTAGCTCTTGGGCAGTGTATTACCTTTCCTCTGAAGTAGTACTTTGCTATCCCTGCTGTTCTACTTGAACAGAAGCCTGATAATCTGGGTTTTCAACATATACTCGTCTCTCTTCTCCCCCTGTATCTCGGGAAACCACCTGATGTCCCTGCTGATTTAGGAGAGGCAAGAACTGAGAGGGAGCTGCATATGCAGACATCCCATTTGTACCAGGGACCACAGTTCTCATTGCTGTTTTAGTTATATCCCTTGTAATGTGTTTTGTGGTGACTGGTCTCAATTGTCCTCCTTCTTCAATGATATACTCAAAATCTTCATCTGAATCATCGTCTATTTTATTTAAATTTTCCCATTCCTGCGCAATAATTATTGTTCGTACTCTGGCAGGTTTCACTTCTCTTAAACCACAAAGAGAACTATGTCCCACCAGGAAAATCCTATATTCTCCAGGAGTTTGAACACATCTACTAAAATAACTTTTATCATAGATTCATCCACCCAGAGAAGCTGCACCCACACCAGATATGAAATATTCGAACTAACAGAGAACAGGCTTGTTTAGTGGGGCACTCACAAGGATAACAATAAAATAAAACTCAATTTTATTGATATACATTAAAACTATATAATATCATCAAAGGATTGATTTGATGATATTATTATATAGTTTTAATGTATATCAATAAAATTGAGTTTTATTTTATTGTTATCCTTGTGAGTGCCCCACTAAACAAGTCTGTTCTCGGTTAGTTCGAAGGTTTCACTTCTCGCCTGCCTCTACTTCCTTGTTTTTTGCTCAGAGTATCTATAATATAGGTCTCAATTCTTTTCTGTAAAGTCTGATTGTCAGTTTCCTGTACTCTGATACAGGATCGCAAAACAACATTTTGTTCCCTTAATGATTCTAGTTCAGTTTCCATTCCCTTAAACTGTATTTCTAATTCGTTTACACATGCGAAACTGAGGATTGCCACAGTTGCTTTTCTTTGTGACTTATCATAAACAGACAAATCAACATTCTGTATGGACTCAAAAGCATTCTCACATTTTACGGGCTGAATGTATCTTGCAGCCTCTAACATCATTGCTTGAGCTAACAAACCACGGAGGAGATATCTTTGCATACTACCGGAGCTTTTAAACATTTTCTTAAAGAATGACAATTTCTAATGTCACTTTTTTAACACCTTACATCCCTGCTAGAGCAGCGCCAATAATGTTTCTGGTGAAATGTTTTCAGGTCCTTTCAGGTTGCAAGGAGTTAAATAATTATGACCACAAAGTTCAAATATCAATCTTTTATTGCAAACAGATAAAAATATAATAATATACTTAGCTTTGATAGTTCTCTTAGTAAAATGTTTAATCAGCTATTATCCAGAGACCCTCTCTCTCTCTCTCTCTCTCTCTCTGCAGCCCACTCTCTCTCTCTCGAGCTGGATAGACAAATGACTGGCACCATTACCGACGGTCCAAGACGAGGCAACTTGTGTTGCAGCAAAACCAGCTTATATAGAAAGGAAACTAAGGATGCCAGATATTATTAACATATAAGGTATAAACATAATTAAGAACTTCTTATTGGTACAGCTATGAGTAACAGTTTCACTTATTCTACGCAAGTTCAATAGCAGTGAAGTTACACCGGATTTTCCATTACATGCGCAGTTAGCACTGGGACAACACTTACCTGATATATTATGGGCAGCACGGTGGCTAAGTGTTTAGCACTTCTGCCTTGCAGCACTTGGGTCATAAGTACAATTTCTGACCATGGCCTTAGCTGTGCGGAGTTTGTATGTTCTCCCCGTGTTTGCGTGGGTTTCCTCTCACACTCCAAAAGCATACTAGTAGGTTCATTGGCTGCTATCAAATTGACCTTAGTCTCTCTGTCTCTGTCTGTCTGACATATACCTACTTTCCCTTGGTTACAACAACATTTCATAATACACACAATAAAAGTACAAGAATAATAAAATTGAGTTTGGTGGCCATTTTGCTTGGCCTGTCACTGGAGCATATAATATTAGTGACATATACCTTCTTTATATTTAGCTCATTACTGGTTTATTAGGATAGAACACGTTTACATTTCAGTTTTCTCCATTCACTACTCTTTCAGTAAAGTACTACACTCTAACAAACTCGCCCAAAGTTTCACATTCGTTTTGCTATGGAAATAACTGTTTCAGACTTGGACAACCAGTGGCTCTTCAGGTGTTGAGATACTACAAGCCCCAGCATGCTTTGCCAGCCGAAAGCTAGCAGGGAGCCACAGGTTGTCCAAGCCTTGTTTATACTAAGTTAACTAATTACCAGTTGTAACTTTCTAGAACGTGTCTGATAAGAGAGGAGAATGAAGGCATCTAGCTTTGCATATGCAAATATGTCTGAGGGTTGATATCAGTGTGTACTTCAAAGTACATTCCATACATTTAGTCATGAATTTTGTGCTTTGCAGCCCACTTGAGTGCCAGGAACTCCCATCTTATGCACTGTTTTACTCACTCGGTGTTAGCAGCTGCGACGGCCCCGACTCTTTGCCTCCTGTTGGTGGCGTGCTGGCCTTCTCTATGACTACTGGGACGTCACTTCCGGCATCCTTCGTCCTGGTTGCCTAGGCAACAACCAGGACGCTTGAGGCTCCCTGCCACCGCGCCTGGCCAGCTGTCAAACAGCCGGGCGTGCGCGCAGGTCTGTTTAGGCTCAGCCATCCTTGGCTGATTAGATTATTATGCTGCAGCCCTGAGTGATTAGGCAGCTGGGCACCACATCTTCATTGGTCACCAGTGCTATTAATTATTTAGGCAGGTCCTGGGGATTCTTTCAGGGTTTTGTCCTGATTGGCTCTTAGTACTATTTAAGGCAGTGAGGACTGAGCCTCACTGCCGGTTATAGCGTTCTGTTCCAGTTTGCTACCTGCTTCTGTGCTGTGTTGGTGTTAAACCTTGGATTCTTTTTCCTGTGTATGACCTCTGCCTGTTTCCTGGATTCTGAACCTTTGCCTGTTACCCTGACCTTACTGCCTGTACCTGGACTTTGAACCTTTGCCCGTGGCCCTGAACTTCTGCCTGTACCTGGACTCTGAACCTTTGCCTGTGGCCCTGACCCTGCGTGTACCAGACATTTCCACCTGTGCTCTGTCAGGCCAGTCAGAGATTATAATCTCTGACCAGTCCGGAGACCTCTGGCCTGTCCCTCCTCCGTGTATTACCTCCCGTTCCTGTGTGCCGCTGTGTGACCATAAACTTGTACTACATTGAGTGTAAGACCTGGGGACATCCGAGTACCTGTGAGCATAACCAGCCTCTACGGGAAATGCGGCTGCTATAGGTGAAGACCTCTTCCGCTAGTTCTACAAGTTTAGGACGCACTGGTGGCCATAACATTGGCAGCTACTATAGGCGAAGACCTCTTCCGCTAGTTCTACAAGTTTATGGCGCACTGGTGGCCATAACACTTGGTGCCAATTCTTGACTGATGAGAGCTCACTTCCATCTTGTTTGTATAGAATTGCTCAAAGTCCTGTTTGTGAAACATCCACATGCTGTACATAAGGCCTGGCAGCATTGGTATAGGAAACAATTGGCTAAGGCAGGCATTGAGAGTCTAAAATGCCTGCTCACATCTGTAGTGCAATAGTTCCCCAAATGGCTCATTCACTTTTTAGTGTTCCCTTCCCACAGACTTCTGCTACTCCCTCTGGGGTGGATAACCAGGTTGATCAATGGCTTGCTGACCTTGGAGTATTAAGGCACGAATCTCTGATATTATCCACAGAACCCTAGGCATGTCAGCAGCTCCTCCAACATCATTGGCCTGGGCAAATTGACAATGGCTTCTACATTGGTAAGGTTGGTGGCAACTCCCTTTTGGCTGATGATGTGTCCCACATACTGAGGTTTGTCACAAGGGGGCACTTGTTTAGGGATGGTTTGGGTACATTCTATTTCAACCGGTCTAGTGTTGTAAACAGTCTCCCATTATGTTCCTATAATGTGTGACCAAATTAAATCAATGCGTCTAGAACACCTCTCTGAGGTTCATATCCCCACTATGCTTTCCATGAAATGTGGCTGGAACTCCAAGTAAGCCCTGGGGCAATCTTCTGAACTAATAAAATCATAATATACAGATGAATGAGGTCAGTGCCGTACACACACATATATAAATATATATATATATATATATATATATATATATATATATATATATATATATATATATATATATTTTGTTACGAGCCACGGCGGTGCCCAGCCGCCGCGACTCACTCACCCGCGTCCCGGCCGTCGCCATGACGACCGGGACGTCATTTCCGGCCATAACCCGGCCGTTGCCGGGGCAACCAGTAGACGCTTCAGAGCTGCGTCCCGGCAATAGGAGGAGGCCGGGCGCAGCGTTCTACAGCCTGTGGGCTAATTAATATGGGCAGATTATAGGAGGCAATTACAGGCATTAGCCTGCAACTGTGCAGGCCAGGGGCAAGCCCTGATTGGCTCTGTTAGTGACTGCTTTATTAACCTGCAGGAGTGTGTTCAACCTGTGATTGGTTCAGCTGGGTATTTAAGGCAATGAGGTCTGCTGCCTCATTGCCGGTTATAGCTCCTGTGTTCCAGTCTGCTAACCTGCTAGTTCCTGTCCTGTATCCTGATATCGCTATTTGACTCCCCGTGTATGACCCTTGGCTTTGATTTGGACCTTGCTCGTGTTTCCTGTGACCCTGATCTCTGGCCTGTTTACCCGTTCTGCTATTTGCCTGTGACCCCTGACCTCAGCTTGTTCATCAATACTCTTGTCTGCTGCCGGCCCTTGACCTCTGCGTGGACCTGACTCCTCTTGCCTGAGTTCTCCCCAGCTGGTACGCACTTCACGACCCTCTGTCAGTCTGCGGCCCAGTCTGTCCCCACCATCAGGGGCTCCAGTGAACACCTGACTGGCAGAGTAGATTCCGGGTTGTGTTGTGCCGGCTGGAGGGGTTCCTAACATTATAACCGGCCCACTCACGGAGACAAGGTTAGAATGGATACAAGTGGATCCACACCGTCTCCGGCACAAACCCTAGCAGGCCACGTTGAGTCCTTGTATCAGATGATGCAGGGATTGGCTGAGCGTATGTCTGTTCAAGAAGAAGCCACAAAAGCTTCACAACCGACTCCAGGTCCCATCTGTGAACCCAAAATGAACTTACCAGATCGGTTCTCCGGAAATAGAACCCTGTTTCGGAACTTCAGGGAGAGCTGCAAGCTCTATTTTCGGATGAGACCCCGCTCCTCCGGTTCAGAGCAGCAAAGAGTTGGGATTATTATTTCCCTTCTACAGGGTGACCCCCAGTCCTGGGCGTTTTCTTTGCCGCAGACCAGTCCGGCCATGCAGTCCGTAGACTCCTTCTTCGAGGCACTGGGTCTACTGTATGATGACTCGGATCGAGTGGCCTCCGCGGAAGCTCATCTACGGTCCTTGAAACAAGGCCGACGGTCGGCAGAAGAATACTGCGCTGAATTCCGTAGATGGTCACCTGATAGTGGATGGAACGACCCTGCCTTACGAAGTCAGTTCCGTCTCGGCCTATCTGAACAGATTAAAGATTCTTTGGTGCAATACCCGTCTCCTAGTTCTCTGGAGGATCTGATGCACCTCTCCATTAAAATTGACAGGAGATATAAGGAGCGGAAAACTGAAAAGGAAACATCATCACCTCCATCCGCCTTCGTTCCTGTTTCCCAGGATGGTGAGGAGCCTATACAATTAGGAGCATATCGTCTCTCTTCTGAAGAGAGAGACAGGAGACGTTCGCAAGGTCTATGTCTATACTGTGGCATAAAAGGCCACTTCTCCCGTTCTTGCCCAAATAAGTCGGGAAAAGACCATGCCTAGGGAATGAGGGGAAAGTTCACCTAGGTCTGCAAATTATCTCCCCGAAAAATGCTGTATTAATCCCTGCACAGCTCACCTTCCGGGCTCGCTCTGTGGACCTGTCGGCCTTCATTGATAGCGGAGCTGCAGGCAACTTCCTTGATATTGGGTTTGCCCGCTCTGCCGGAATTCCGATGGTAAAACTCAACTCTGCCATTACTGTCTGTGGCTTAGACGGAGGTCCGTTGCCTGGTGGCAAGATTTCCTGGGAGACCCCGCCACTACAGTTGAAGATCGGAGCTCTCCATTCTGAGTCAATCACCTTCTTCCTGATCGATTGTTCGTCGGTTCCTATGATCTTGGGCCACCCATGGCTTTCCTGTCATAACCCTGTCATAGACTGGGTAAAAGGAGAGATTGTCAAGTGGAGTACTTATTGTACACAGTCTTGTTTGTCACTATCTCTGCGTATGATTCAGCCTATTCCGGAGCGGCTTCCCTCACAGTATCATGAATTCTGGGACGTGTTCTCCAAGAAGGCTGCTGATACCTTACCGCCACATCGTGACTTTGACTGTGCCATCGAACTTATTCCTGGTTCCAAGTTACCTAAGGGGCGTTTGTATTCCCTTTCTGCTCCAGAAACAAAATCCATGCAGGAGTATATCGACGAAAACCTGGAGAGAGGCTTCATCAGGCCATCTAAGTCTCCCGTAGGAGCAGGATGCTTCTTTGTATCAAAAAAAGACGGAGGGTTAAGACCTTGTATTGACTACCGGGGATTGAATCATATCACAGTCAAGAACACCTATCCCCTTCCGCTCATCTCGGTATTGTTTAATTAGCTAAGAGGGGCTACTGTCTTCACCAAAATCGACCTTCGCGGAGCATATAATCTCATCCGTATCAAAGAAGGAGATGAGTGGAAGACGGCGTTCAATATGCACTCTGGCCACTACGAGTATCTGGTCATGCCGTTTGGCCTCAGCAATGCGCCTGCAGTGTTCCAGGACTTGATCAACGAGGTCCTCCGAGACTTCCTGGTAGGTTTTGTGGTCGTCTATTTAGATGATATCCTCATCTATTCCAAATCTTTACTCGCACATCAGACTCACGTCAAACAAGTCTTACAAAAATTGCGGGAAAACCATCTCTACGCCAAGGTGGAAAAGTGTGAGTTTGAGGTGCAGAAGGTATCCTTTTTAGGTTACGTAATCTCTTCTGAGGGATTTTCTATGGATTCAACAAAGGTCCAGGCTATTGTGGATTGGGTACAACCCAACAATCTAAAGGCGGTACAGAGGTTTCTGGGCTTCTCCAATTATTATCGAAGGTTCATTCACAACTTCGCTGACATTGTGGCTCCCATTGTGGCTTTGACCCGTAAAGGAATGGACCCAACTAATTGGTCGTCTCAAGCAGTAGCCTCATTCAAAAGTCTGAAAAAGGCCTTTATCTCAGCTGAGGTCCTTAAACATCCAGATCCAGCTAAAGCATTTGTTCTAGAGGTCGATGCCTCGGACGTCGGGGCCAGCGCCATTCTATCACAGAAGGATCCTCATACTAATCGTCTACACCCATGTGCCTATTTCTCCCGTCAGTTCTCTTCAGCAGAAGCCAACTACGATGTCGGTAATAGAGAACTATTGGCAATCAAGTGGGCCTTCGAGGAGTGGCGGCATTGGTTGGAGGGTGCTTCGCATCAGATCTCTGTCATTACCGACCACAAGAACTTGCAATATATACAGTCAGCCAAGCGCTTAAACCCTAGACAGGCCCGCTGGGCATTATTTTTTACCCGGTTCAATTTCCTGATCACCTACAGACCAGGTTCCAAGAATGTCCGGGCAGATGCCCTGTCCAGGAGTTTCATGGCACACCATGTTCCAGTTACTAACCCAGAGTCTATTATTCCTCCTTCCATAATCCATGCTGGGTTAACCCAAGATCTGAATGTCACACTGCAGAGATTCCAGAAATTAGCCCCAGATGCTACTCCGGAGCAACGACTTTTTGTTCCAGTCCACTTAAGAAAGGCGGTTCTTGTGGAAGCACATTGCAGTAGGGCTGCTGGGCACCCTGGAATTTACAAGACGCTAGAAATCCTTTCCCGCACGGTCTGGTGGCCATCCATGTCTGCCGACGTCAAGAGGCATGTCCTCTCATGTGAGATTTGTGCTAGAAACAAAGTGCCTAGGATCCGTCCAGTAGGCCAATTAGTTCCTTTGGCCCCTCCTGCGAAACCATGGACTCATCTGTCTATGGACTTTGTAGTGGATCTACCACCTTCTGCAGGACACAACACGATTTGGGTCGTGGTAGACCGGTTCAGCAAAATGTCACACTTCATTCCGTTAACCAAACTACCTTCTGCTCGGGATTTGGCTCTCTTATTCATTCAACATATTTTCAGGCTCCATGGACTCCCTACTGACATCGTCTCTGATCGGGGTTCTCAGTTTATAGCACAATTCTGGAGGTCCTTCTGTACCCTTCTCGGAATCAAGGTCAGTTTATCATCCGCCTACCACCCTCAGTCAAATGGGCAAACTGAAAGGGTTAACCAGTCCCTAGAAATTTTTTTGCGATGTTACACATCGGAGTTCCACGATAATTGGTCTTCCCTGTTACCCTGGGCGGAATTCGCCTGTAATAATTCCTGTCACTCAGCTACAAAAATCTCTCCGTTCTTCTGCAATTATGGTTTTCACCCCAGATCTAACTCCCTGTATTCACTCCAGTCCGTTGGTATCCAGGAGATCCGCTCCACTGCAAGAGATCTCAGAGTTATCTGGAAGAAAGTTCACTCATCATTGAGACAAGCCTCACTTGTGGCAAAAAAAAATTCGGACCGACATCGTACCACCTGCTCCCTTAAGGTTGGCCAGAAGGTGTGGCTGTCTACAAAAAATATCGGGCTCAGACAGCCTTGCAAGAAGTTGGGCCCTAAGTTCATCGGGCCGTTTCCTATCATCAAACAGGTGAACCCCGTCGCATTTAGGTTAAAAATTCCGGCCTCATTGAGAATTCCCAACACATTTCATTGTTCTCTGTTGAAACCGGTACTATTTCCTGGTCAAACCCAGTCTTCAAGTGTGCCTGGGAGAGGTTCCAGTGGACCACAAAAATTTGTGATTCAAAAGGTCCTTGAGTCTAAAAAAGTTCAAGGACAGGTGCATTTCCTCATACAATGGAGGAATCGCGGATTGGAAGAGAGATCTTGGGTTCCGCGGAGACAACTCCATGCCCCAAAGAAACTGAAGGAGTTCTTCAAAAAATTCCCTAGAAAACCAGGATGTCGGGGTCCCTCGACCCCTCCTCAAGGGGGGGGTACTGTTACGAGCCACGGCGGTGCCCAGCCGCCGCGACTCACTCACCCGCGTCCCGGCCGTCGCCATGACGACCGGGACGTCATTTCCGGCCATAACCCGGCCGTTGCCGGGGCAACCAGTAGACGCTTCAGAGCTGCGTCCCGGCAATAGGAGAAGGCCGGGCGCAGCGTTCTACAGCCTGTGGGCTAATTAATATGGGCAGATTATAGGAGGCAATTACAGGCATTAGCCTGCAACTGTGCAGGCCAGGGGCAAGCCCTGATTGGCTCTGTTAGTGACTGCTTTATTAACCTGCAGGAGTGTGTTCAACCTGTGATTGGTTCAGCTGGGTATTTAAGGCAATGAGGTCTGCTGCCTCATTGCCGGTTATAGCTCCTGTGTTCCAGTCTGCTAACCTGCTAGTTCCTGTCCTGTATCCTGATATCGCTATTTGACTCCCCGTGTATGACCCTTGGCTTTGATTTGGACCTTGCTCGTGTTTCCTGTGACCCTGATCTCTGGCCTGTTTACCCGTTCTGCTATTTGCCTGTGACCCCTGACCTCAGCTTGTTCATCAATACTCTTGTCTGCTGCCGGCCCTTGACCTCTGCGTGGACCTGACTCCTCTTGCCTGGGTTCTCCCCAGCTGGTACGCACTTCACGACCCTCTGTCAGTCTGCGGCCCAGTCTGTCCCCACCATCAGGGGCTCCAGTGAACACCTGACTGGCAGAGTAGATTCCGGGTTGTGTTGTGCCGGCTGGAGGGGTTCCTAACATATATATATATATATATATATATATATATATATATATACACACACATATATATATATATATATATATATATATATATATATATTATTATTATTATTTATTTGTTAGGCGCCACAAGGTATCCGCAGCGCCGCACACAGTACTAACAGTAGACTATACAGGGTGAAACCATACAGAACAATGAACAAGAAGTACCAATACTCCAGAAACTCTGGCTAGTCATATGCAGTAAAGACGGAGCGGAAGAACAGGTATGGAGACAGGAGGGAAGAGGGCCCTGCTCATACGAGCTTACATCCTAAGGGAGGGTAAACAGACCAGGCTTAAGAGGAGCCAGTTGAGGCAAGAGGAGAGAAGGGAGGACGAGCAAAGGGAGGAGATGGGGGTTAAGTAGATGGTTGGTAGGCTTTGAGGAAGAGGTGAGTTTTGAGTGCACGTTTGAAGTAGTACAGGGTAGGAGAGAGACGGATGGAACGAGGGAGGTTGTTCCAGAGATGGGGGGCTGCCCGGGAAAAGTCTTGGATTCTGGAGTGGGAAGAGGTGATAAGGGTAGAGGAGAGACGGCGGTCGTTGGCCGAGCGCAGGGAGCGTGCAGGAGTGTGAATGGAGAGGAGGTTAGATATATAAGGGGCAGTAGAGTTGGAGAGAGCCTTGTAAGTGGTGGTGAGGAGTTTGAAAAGGATTCTGTAGGGGAAGGGGAGCCAGTGTAAGGCAAGGCAGAGAGGGGAGGCAGAGGAGGAGTGGCGTGAGAGGAAGATGAGTCTTGCGGCCGCATTGAGTATAGAGCGGAGGGGGGAGAGACGGGAGTGGGGGAGGCCAGTGAGGAGGAGGTTACAATAATCAAGGCGGGAGATGATGAGTGCGTGGATGATAGTTTTGGTATATACATATACATATACATATATATATATATACACAAGTTAACCCGTGCATGATACTCATGCATTCTAGTCAAATCAAGCTACTTCAGGTGTTAAAAGAGTTCTTGTCATGCATTTGGGCCATAGCCCAGGCCTCCTCAGGAGAAGAGCGTTACTTCCAGACGCAAGCACCCTTTTTTAACGTGGTTTTGTCCACATGTCACCACCTCATCATTTTTCTCCATCAACTCATCCTTCATCTTTATCGCCACATCTATCCAGATGTCTATCCAGACACAGGGATCTCTCTCAGCGGTCCTGAGTATCACACGCCTCTTGCTCTGTCACCCCCGGCAACCACCAACCACTCCCCACTGTCACCCACGACAACCACCAACCACTCCCAACTGTCACCCCCGGCAACCACCAACCACTCCCAACTGTCACCCCCAGCAACCACCAACCACTCCCAACTGTCACTTCTCCTTCAAGAAATATATATATATTTTTTTAAAATCTTTAT